>NC_081183.1:118931971-119189741 GCF_029867415.1 Vicia villosa | reverse complement strand
GGCTGAAAACCTGAAAGGGCGGCCTAGGCAAAAGTTAGGGAATGAAGCATACAACTGTGTTCCGTTCAGCTGCCTACTCACCATCAAGATTCAACACCTCAAAGACACCGATCAGTCTAATCACTTTCTTCCAACAAGAGAGGGATGAGATGCTCGAAGACAGATTGGCAATAGCAGAGTTGAAACTTGACTGGATCATTTTCACATAGCTATTTATCTTCATAAATATTTTTCAAAACTTTCTGACAGTTTCCTACTTCTAGGATTGTTGTCTCCCTGTGCTAACCCGCCTATCATGGCTCTTTTCAATGCAGCTCTTTCAAAAATCACTATTTTCACTTTTTCTGTTTTAAATACGTAAGCATCCCAATGATAATTTCGAATGAACATATGCATTTGAATATGATTGATGTTTACCAGGAAAAACAGGAACGGCATTCAGGAAATGTCCCGATCATCTGGACATCATTCCATCAGAAGGAAATCACCAAGAGAAACGCATTTCTCAGCAAATTCCTCAAAAAGATTTTCTCTTCAAAAGAAGTCTTATTCCCCAGCAGGTTTGTTCCAGATTACTATCTTCAGAAGATGTGATCCCCGCACCCGGACTTGGTCAGATAGTGCATCGGAGGATTATGCATCTTCCTCATTCCCATTTGAAAGGGCATCAGAACTTCCAGTTACCTTTGGTTCCCCAAGCAATAGTCAAAGATCCTTCAACGGGATACCCGGGTTCTCAAAAAAATTTCCCCAGACGAGGGTACTCAAGCAAGACAAAAGATCATCAACGATCACAATACATTCATGTCCAGCTGACTAGTGGGAATTTATTTTTCCAATTAGAAGCTTGACATCACATTCATACATTCATACATTCACATATTCATACATCATACATCATGCATCATGCGCATATTCATACACAACATCACATGCATATTTCTCCAGGAATATCTCACATTTACATGCATCATAAACATTGCATATCACTAACTTGATTTTTCAGGTAGGCAGATATCTTCAACAAAGATGTTCTCAATCACATGCCGTGTTCACCTGAATTCCATGAACGGTTCTCTCAGATATAATCAAGCCGAAGATTCATTCTGATCACTTACCAACTCAAAAACAAGCATCACAGATCAAAGTCGATACCTCAGACGGTTCCAGAACGATCTAACATTGCAGATCTAAAGCGATACCTCAGGCGGTTCCAGAACGATCTAACATTGCAGATCTTAAGCGATACCTCAGACGGTTCATGAACGATCTAACGTTGCAGATCTAAAGCGATACCTCAGACGGTTCCAGAACGATCTAACGTTGCAGATCTAAAGCGATACCTCAGACGGTTCCAGAACGATCTAACATTGCAGATCTAAAAGCGAAACCTCAGACGGTTCCACAATGATCAACTTCCAAAATCTAAATCGGAAAAACTTTGAACAAGTTCCGTAACGATTATCTTCCAAGACTTAAAGCGGTAACCTTGGACGGTTCCGAAACAGTCAACACAAAGACTTTCAAATCCTTCATCAAGATATAATCAATGGATTCATTCTGATGAACAAACCCTCAACCCATTTACCAGGTGGCATCTGAAAGCCCATCTCAGGTAATGTTTCAAGCTGCCAACAACATTTCGCAGACGACATTCAAATGCAACTTCCAACATCTCTTCTGATCAAGGTAAGTGCAAATTTTCAGGGCATCTAAATATTCAATCATCTTCTACCTTCAGATTTCAGACAATCTCTTCAGGTTTAAGAAGATTGAATAGGGGCAACTGTTATACCCCAAAATTTGCCCACATATTTTTCAAGAAAACTCCAATCTGAAAATTAAGGGTCTCATATAATCATGGATTTTTATTTCAACAAATATCCTGACATATGAAATACTTAGTTTTTAGAATTTTTCTTATACAGTAATTTGGCTTGCAGTTGAATTTATTCTTACGCAAACACCAAATACTGTTTATTACTTCACACATGCTATTTATTTATTTACAGATAAATGGTACTGACACAATTGGTACAGAGTTAAATCTTTTTGCAGGCGCAGAATCAGGAAACTCAGACTGTACTGGTAACAAGTAGATTATTATTATCTTTTGTTTCCCACTAATTTTTGTACTATATTCCATTATTTGCAAAAATCTTTTCAAATCTCTTTTTCAAAAATCAAATCTCTCCTTTTTCCAACACTATCATACACTTTCTTTCAAATCTTACTTCCACTCAAATTTTCCTTTTTGTACGGAATCACATCATTCCCCAACGTCTCTTTCCTTCTTTCCATTCTATAAATACCTCTCATTTCCTTCCATAAAATCTCACATCAAATTCCAACTCATCTTTCAAATTCCTATCTCATATCTATTTTCTCTTCTTCCCTGACAAGAATGGCAAAGTGGATAGAGACACTGTTTCTTACAGTCATCACCATTGCTACGGTGATCATGACTTTCTTCTGCCTGCATAGTCCTGAGGAGTGTGGACCTGCAATGGTTATGCTCCCAATCATCTACATGTTATTGTTCATAGCATGGGTTATCAATCGTCATTCTTAAAATTTGCCGTATTTCTTATTTCTTAAATGTACCGTTTATTCGTCGTACTGTTCAATATAGTATGTGATATTTGTACTGTCAGTATTAAATGTTGTACTATTTGTCATAATATTGCTTAATTACTAAGATAATATTTTGTGTATTTTCTGCCAGTCAAATATTCCTATTTCTGTGCATTAAATGATTTTCAGGGTTATTATCGGTAATTTTGCCCGCATACCGTAAATATTAGTTATTTATTATGTCTGTGTTTTTCTAACAAGTCATGTAAATAAACTTTCATTTTTCACATAAAACAAAAACAAAAAACAACAAAAAAGAAAATTAACTTTGACTGTTGATTTTTCACTCTAACTGCTACATCAATACCTGAACAGTCAGTCGACAGCCAAACTGCTGGCAGTACAATTCTCAGTGTTTTGTACCATCAATCAAATCAATCTTTCACAATTCAAAATTCCAAGATTTTTGTTCTAGAAGTCTTCTGAATATCACGCGATTAGCAGAGACTCAACACTGTACAAAAATCAGGTACGCTTAACTGTCTCCTACACAAACAGTCCCTAATCAGGGTTTTTCTTGTTTTTACAGGAGCAACAAGTTTTTGAGAGCTCAAATGGATTTCATACACATCCATATATCTCAAAGTACCATCATACAAATTTTCAAACTTCAATTCATTCAGACGCACCGTCAGCAGCTCAAACAGTCAACAGACGACCCGTTTGACCAAAAAAAGTCAACAGACAGTCAAAAATGAAATTTTTTGTCAAAGTCCATATTTTGTCAAAGGATTCATCATTTGATCATTGGATGATCATAATTCATCAAGGAAAGATCAAAAATCAACAAAACCCTAAGATTCAAAATTAGGGTTTTTGCCTGAAAAGTCAACTCAACTTTGACTGATCATAACTCTCTCATCCTTCATCCAAAAAATTCAAACCAAAGCTTGTTTTGAAGGAAATTCAATTATCTTTCAAATGCCATTGATCCCATGGTCATTGGATTCACCATTTGAAAAATATGACCAAAGACATTACAGGTCATTTTCAAAGTCAACAAAAAGACACTTTTTTCAAAAGGACACACAAGGAGCTTCAAAAATCATTTTGACATGAGACTAAAGACATTGGTTAGAGGACTCTTTGAGGTTTCCAAAAAGTGCAAGATCTCCTTCATATGACAAAAATTGAAGGATTTACACCTTGTTGAAGTTGGCTAAATTTTGGGAAAATACATGAAATCAACATTGTTCAAAAATGCATTTTTTCCAAATGGGGCCAAGTTTTCAGCATTCAAACATCATTTCCATGATGTAATGGGCCTCCCACGACCAAGACTAAGCCCATACCTTTTTTATCCATTTTTTGCATGATTTTATCTTACTTTAAGATTAAAATTAAAAGGAAATGCATGGACAAATGGTAGCTTACAATCTAAGCATGACTCACCCAAGGAACCTTCAATTTTCTGCAGAGGATTGGTGCACAAGGCAAGAGCATTGAATGGAGTCAAGACTTGGTCAAAAATTCAAGGTTTTTAATATTTAAAAACCAAAGTTTCAACAAAGGCAACTAGCTGCAAGTTAGCTTCAATTCTAAGCACACATAGCTTATAAATAAGCTATCATAGTTCAGCAAACAAAGGGAGACGAGTTCAGAAGCATCCCTAAGCATATAGCATACTTGTAACCACTTGTAATTTTCAAAGAAACTTGAAATTCGAATTTTAAGTTTCAGTCCATTTCAATATAAAATAAACATTCAAACATCATCTCTGAGCTACACTGAATCAATTCCAATCATTTCCAACTCATAAACTTCACTGAATCGAGCTATATAAAGCCACGGTTTGTTCAAACTAAAACCAACTTATATCTCATAACTCACGCACATTTAACAAGATGTAGATGCATGATTGTGTTTGGTTTGAGGCTCTGGTCGTTTCTGGAGCTTCAATTGGACTTTAATGGTTGTTTGTGTCATATACCATTTTAGGGTTTGCTTAGCTCAAAATTAGGGTTCTTCATTAGGGCCAAAATTAAAACAAATTAAGGGCAGGGTTACATTCAGTGGAACAAGACGAATCCAATGGTACCATCGCGCTTGATTTCTATGCTTGTTTGACCCTATTCGTTATTTTGCAGATTTAGGGTTCATTTACAATAGCGCTTTTTTACAAAAGCGCTGTAAAAGGCCTTGTCTGAAGGTTGAAGACGATGAGGTGTCTCCCCCTCATTGGACAGTCAGCGCGCGTACTTTTTTAAAATTCTCTCTGATTCTGTGCCTTGCAGGTCTATCTTCTACCACGTGCCTCAATTTCTGGACCCTCTGATTTCATTTAATGAATCATCCAATGATCCAGATCACGCATGCACACCATGCTCCCTCACAAATTACCACACAGGATCAGTATCCTTTTATTTTCTATTTTATTTTCTATTTTATTTAATTTCTTTGTTAAATTAATTAAAAATAGTTTTAAAAATCCAAAAAATACACAAAAAATATTTTTAGACTTCTAAAATAATATATTATTTTCTGAAATAAAAATATTTTATTTTCTCCAAAATTATAATATTTTTGCATAATTAATTAGTATATATTTATATATTTGCTTTTTAATTATTCTAACCAATCAAAAATTCATAAAAAAAATTGTTCTTTTTGTTAAATATTGTTTATATATTATAAACTAATTTTGTACATATTTTGAATAATTTTCTTTTTAAGTTTTAATTATTTGTATAATTATTTGCATAATTATGTTTTAATTAACTTAAATCAATTTCAAATCAATTCCAAAAATTCCAAAAAAAATTAGTTTTGTTTTAAAATTAATTGACAAATATTTTGTACATATTTTAAACTTAATTTCTAGGTTTAAATCAATTTTCATCTTTTTCTTCATTTTAATTTAATTAATCATGCATTAATTATAATTAAAATAAATCATAAAAAATCCAAAAAAACATGCCTTTTATTTTTCTTGCAATTTAAAATTCCTAGATAAATGTATAGGATGTCAAATTCATGTAAATAGGCTAGTTTACATTTCCCGCACAATCGATGTAATAGCGTAGATTTACTTTCCGCACTTTACATTTCCGCACTTTAATTTCCAGCAAATATAAACTGCGTGTATGTCAAAGATAAAATTGAACCGTTAGATCACTAACTTCAAAGATAAATATCTGAATCCAATCACAATCACACTTGCACCTCTTCAGGCAATCCCTTCTCATTTCTTTCAAAATCAAAGTCAAAATTCTACTGTTTTGAGTACAAAATCGAACCTTGCTTTTATATCCGGTAAAAGGATAGATTTTTAAAGGAAATAGGATAAAGACCTTACAACTCAGGGTAGACCTCCTAGTTTGCTTGCTCAAATCAAAACAAACAAAATTCTCATACACTGTTGATTTTTCAAAACTTTCAAAAAAGACAATACTTTGTATACATCCAAACACGGATTATTACAAAGTTAACGTTCTTTTCAAAACATCTTTCGAAAGATAAACAAGCATTTTGTATACATCCACACACGGATCATTACAAAATTCAATTTACAAAGGTATTTGAAACCACATATGAGCAATTTCAGAGCAATTGAAAAGTGATCGAAAAACAAGTGAGCTAAGCAAACTTAAGAGCCCATGGATAACCATGGATACAAAGGGTGCTAACACCTTCCCTTTTGTATAACCTACCCCCTTACCCAGAATTTCTTAAAGGTCTTTTTTCTGTTTCTTTTATAAACCTTTCCTTAATTGGATAAAATAAAAGGTCGGTGGCGACTCTGTGATATTTTCAAAAAAATGCGAAAGCATTAAGCGACAAAAAAGAGTCAGTTCACGTATCTCTACAGATCAGAGGTATGGCCCGGTATTAAAAAAAATCGGAGGTCCACAGCTGTACACCAAGCTGTTTGACTCTGATGATATTCAAACATTGTTTATACAAACATCAGATCAGAAGCAAGTACAAGATGGCAGCCTACGCTGACTAACAAAAGGAACGTTAGAAGCTATTAAAGGCAACGTCAGTTAAAGCAGGAAAAGCAAGGCTCGAGGTAGTTGACAAAAGAGTGAAATATTAAATGCAATGCTGTACGGATCACGCAATGCATTAAATGCTCCCAACGGTCATCTTCTCCAACGCCTATAAATAGAAGTTCTGATGAGAAGTTGAAAACAACAATTTGCGCAAACATACAGAAACGCTGTCAAATTCAAAAAGCTCTCAAACTTCATCTTCAACCTCACTTCATTACTGTTGTAATATCTTAGTGAGATTAAGCTTAAACTTTAAGAGAAATATCACAGTTGTGATTATAGCTTTTAAGAAGCATTGTAATACTCTTGTAAGAATTTGTTTACATTCATTTGTAAAGAACTAGAGGAGATCAAGTTGTGATCGGATTCTCTAGAAAGTCTTAGAGGGTATCTAAGCATTGTGTTCCTAGAGTGATCAGGTTGTGATCAGAATACTCTAGAAGACTCAGAGGTTATCTAAGTGGAAAACCATTGTAATCTTGTGTGATTAATGGATTAAATCCTCAGGTGAGGTAAATCACTCCAGGGGGGTGGACTGGAGTAGTTTAGTTAACAACGAACCAGAATAAAAATCATTGTGCAAATTGTTTTTATCTTAAGAGTTTTAAAGCTACACTTATTAAAACCCCCCTTTCTAAGTGTTTTTATATCCTTCATATTGTTTGGAACCACAATATTCCTATATAGTGGGAGTTATCTTTGAAAATATCTCGTGTGTGCCCTGTGTGAATGAGTATACACCTGACATAGGAACTTGAACTAGATTCCTATCAAGTCAAATCTAGCTTGTTGTGTTCAGAGGAAGTGAACCTTAAACGTGTGACACTCTTAGGTTTTAGCATCCTAAGGAGTGTGACTGGAAAGACTTGAGGAGCAATGACCTCAGTAGAGACCTGTCCAGTTATTGTCGGTCGTGGTTATGAGATATTGGATCGAACTCTAGTATGGTTGAAGGATAGCTGGTGTCGAAATCTGCATGTCGTAGTCGAAGATGGGTCTAGCATACAGCTGTCGAAGATGCTAGGGTTGTTAGCATGTTAAATTAGGTTTTAGAGTTTAAACTCTAATTTGTTAAGTTAGCTTGTGTAATAGGTCTTGTGGAAAAATCCCATTAGTTTAATATGTTAGGTTTTATTATAAATAGCATACTAGTCTCTCATCATTGCATACTGCAAATCCTAATTTAGGGTGAGAGGGTTATTTGTTATTATTGTAACACTTGTAATCTTGTTTGAAGAGAAAGTAAAAGAATAACAGTTATAATCAATCCTTGTTGTTCTTCCTTTCTTCCCTAATTTCCTATTATACTTTGTTATTGACATCGTTTTTCACAACAAATTGGTGCGGTGAGCATGGAGAAGATGCCTTCTACAAAGTATAAGATTGAAAAGTTCACCAGAGTGAATGATTTCGATCTGTGGCGCTTGAAGATGAAAGCCCTATTAGTTCAACAGGGTTGTTTGGAAGCGTTGAAGGGAGTAGCGACTATGGACGCTGCATTAACGGAAAGAGAGAATACGGCCATGATAGAGAAAGCCCACGGTGTAATTTTATTGAGCCTTAGTGATAAGGTTCTTCGGCAGGTATCAAAAGGGACGACGGAATCAAGGTTATGGGTGAAACTTGAAAGTTTGTACATGACCAAATCACTGGTAAATCGACTCTACCTGAAGCAAGTTTTGTATTCATTCAAGATGATTGAAGACAAAGTGTTGTCTGAGTAGTTGGATATGTTCAACAAGCTAATTCTTGATCTTGAAAATATTGATGTGAAGATCGATGATGAAGATCAAGCGTTGTTACTATTGTGCTCTTTGCCTCGATCGCATGCTCACTTCAAAGAAACTATCATGTATGGAAGGGAGTCCCTGACCTTTGAAGAAGTTCAATCAGCCCTGTATCTAAGGACTTGAACGAACGAAAGGAGCATAAACCTTCGACTGTTGGTGAAGGTTTGGCCGTTAAGGGAAAATTCTTGCGAAAGGATGGTAAGTTCGACAAGAAGAAGGGCAAAAGTTAGTTGAAGTCTTACAGCGGTGAAGCATCTAGTATTTGATGCTATCATTGTAAGAAGGAGGGTCACACAAGAAAGGTGTGCCCTGAACTCATGAAAGATTATGGAGGTAAGGATAATGGCAATGCTACCATTGTTCAAGATGATTTCGAATCATCTAATGTTCTTGTGGTTTCAAGCAGTGACTCTAATAAGGAGTGGATTATGGATACTGGTTGCACTTGGCACATGACTCCAAACAAAGACTTGTTCGAGGAATTATGTGATCAAGATAGTGGATCTGTATTGCTGGGAAACAACAAAGCTTGCAAGATTACAGGTATTGGATCTGTGAGATTCAAGTTCCATGATGAGTCAATAAGGTTGTTGACTGAAGTCAGGTATGTTCCTGATTTGAAGAGAAATCTGATTTCTCTTGATGAATTCGAAAAGAAAGGATACGTTTTCTAAGGAGAGAAAAGTATCCTAAGAGTCATGAAGGGGTCGAAGGAAGTCTTGAGACACGTGAAGAAACAAGGCTTGTATACCCTTGAGGCTAAAGTTATAAGTGTTTCAACAAATATTGAATCCACGACACCATTGTCGCAAACAGAAATTTGGCACATGAGATTGGGCCATGTCAGTGAAAGGGGTCTGGTCGAATTAAGGAAACAAAATCTGCTTGGTGGAGACAAAGTCGAAAAGCTGAAGTTTTGTTAACCCTGTGTACTTGGAAAATCTTGCAAAGTGAAGTTCAAAAAAGGCAAACAAAGAACACATGGATCCCTTGATTATATCCATGTTGATCTTTGGGGGCCTGCAAGGTGTCCATCACATTCAAGAGCGATGTATTTTCTATCCATAGTAGATGATTATTCCAGAAAATTATGTGTATTCATTCAGAAGACTAAGGATGAAACTTTTGAGAATTTCAAAAGTTGGAAGACTCTGGTTGAAAATCAGACTGGCAGAAAGGTCAAGAGGTTGAGAACCGACAATGGCCTTGAATTTTACAATGAAGCGTTCGACAACTTTTGGGCTGCCTCTGGTATTGCAAGGCATAGAAATTTCAAAGAGGTTTAAAATATTTTTAGAAATTTCAAAGAGGTTTAAAATATTTTTAGGTGAGTGTGTGCATTTCTTTACTAATTTAAGAATTACTCTAATATCTTTACGATATACAAATCATTTAGACAGGGATCAAGTGAGCTTTCACACTTTTTTTCTATCACAATCTTTAAAACCTCAACATTCCTTACTTAATTCATCACTGATTCAATCTAGGGATGAACTTCTTCTAATTGATGAGGTTTGATAAAGTTTCTTGATAGACATCATTATCAAAGATTACTTGACTAGAGATTATCTGGGACTCCACGAATGTCGTTTGGCATTAGATGTTGACTTTATTGATATTGACTTGATATCTTGATCTGATAAACAAAATAACTTGATCTTGATAGAACATATTTTATCATTACTTAAGATGAAGACATCATTACTTCACATGAAGATTTCACATCATAGTGTTGTCATCGTCAAAATATTCCTGAACGCCTAAAATTACAGATAATTGTACATGCAATCGCATAGATTCACATGCAGAACTCTCGCTGTCACTACTTCTATATTTCGCTAAGGTTGGATCATATCATTATTCCTAAACCTTTTAAGCAAATCACGAAAGTATGGGCCAGTTTGTTTCAACTTTAAAAAATGGATTTTTTCTTTGTATTTTTGAAAATAGATTTTCTAAAACCGTTTTTCAAAATATTACAAGTTTTTTTATATTCGTTTTTTCTAAAATGAAACATTAATTTTGACATTTTATAACATAAACATACATAATTGAAGACCAAAACTTAGTCAAAATCATAATTTTTTCAAAAAGTTGTATTTCAAAAATGATTTTTATGAAAATCTATTTGAAATAGCTTCAAAATTAAGTGATTTTTTGAAATTTTGATATCCAAATTTTTTGACTATAAATAGATGAAATACCTAAAATCACATTTTAAGAATAACTATTCAAACAAAATTTTCATTTGAAGCTTTTATAAAAAGTTTCTTTGTAAAAAAAAATTTCACAAAATTTGATAACACTATAAAAATCATTTTTATTTAAAGCCAAAACAAACAGGCCCTATATCTCTTAAAGAGTCCTCATGAAATCCATTGGATCAAAGTGCATTGGGTTTTGGACCAAACCGGAGCAGAAGAAGTCTTAGGGTTTTTAATCCTAAGAATTAGGTTATCTACAATTCTACCTACGTATTGGGAATTTGTTTAAACACTTTGTAATAGAGTGATTTACTTATGTATTGAGAATTTGTTTAAACACTTTGTGATTGAGTGATTTGTATATTGAAAAGTTGAGTTTCAAACTGATAAAAAAATAGAAATGGCTCTTATAAGTTTGTTGAGCTTAATTTTTGTATTTCATTTGTAATCTCTCCTAAAACTCTTGATTTGTAATGACTTAGAGAACTTTGTTTTCCATCGTAGATGATTGTTTTATCAAATTGAGTAAATAATTTACTTATGTGTTAATGTTCTACTTTAATTTCTATTCTTGTTAGCTTATGGATTTGTATATATATTAAATTGGTAGATTAATTACTATTTCAATTGTATTTTGTAGCTGTCATTGTTCTTTATCCTACCAATTATATTTGTTAATGTGTTTAACTCTTAAGCATAACACTTTATTAAGACTTCTCTCTTTTACAAGGAGTTTTGAGTTTTTGAGTTTCTTCTCTCTCTCATACACCTCTGTATAATATTTATTTCAAAATCTATGGAACAAAACTTTGATATGGCTTACACTTACAGGAAGAAGAAGATGTTGGAACTTGGAACTCTGTCTTGAATATGGATTTGGCAAGCCTTCTTAAATCTAGAGTTTTTTCATTCTGTTACAAAAAATTTCATTAACTTGAAAAAGAGATTCCAAATATTTACGTGCCGTTTATCCGTGGGTAAATCTTATTTTTTTGAGTAAAATTATTTCTTGGATAATTAAGTTTTCGAAATTGTTTAACAAAAAACTTGTAAAAAAGATTTTTGAAAAATTACCTGCAACCTATTCATGAGTAAAATTAAGTTTTCGTGGATAAAGATGTATACCGGAAAAACCTGTATACAAGATTTCTAAAACTTTGTATGTGCCTTATTCGTGGATTAAGCGATGTTTTCATGGGCTAATTTATCCACATAAAATCTTAAGATGATACGTGAGTGAGTTTTCTCATTTATATATTCTCAAGTCACCACATTTATATCTAATACGAAACTATTTCTCCACTTACTCACACTTGCATTATAATTCTAACACTCTCCCTCAAGTATGAGTTCACAATATTTTCTGATTACACTTGTATCGTCGTTACCTCTTCTTGGGCAACGAGACTCCTCTTCTTGGGCATTTTGATACAAGTTAGTCGGTCCCTTTTTGGTCCCTTTCTCGAACCAGACTCTGATACCATTTGTCAGGGAATTTCTCAGTAAGAAGCATTGATACAAAGTTGAGGATTATGCACCTTTGTGAGAGACACATCATTTATTCACCTAAAACCTTAAGGTGATTGGTGAGTCGGTTCTCTCACTTATATGTTCTCAAATCACCACATTCCTATCCAATGCATGACTATTTCTCCACTTACTCACACTTGCATTATAATTCTAACAAGTCATAGATAAATATATGTTTTTTAATCTTTTTTAATTTATTTTAGTGTATAACTTTACCATCGAAGATATAGAATTTCTCCCGAATAAACCAAATGTAAGTTTTCAGAAGAAAAAAATTTGTCCACGAATAAGTCATGAATAAATTTTCAAAAAACGTTTTTTAATGTAATTAAATTTTTTGTATAATTTTAATTTGAAAAGAAAAAATTTGATATTTTTCTATATTTTGTAAGACTAAGTTTAAGAGTTTGGAGAGAAAGTGAAGGTTTTGAAAATAGAGAAAGATTGAGTGGAGATAATAGAAAGGTTTTGATTTGAAGGGTTTTGGAAGATTAACTTTTATTTATAACACCAAAAATCCACTAATTTGAAGGAATTTGAAATTTACATTGAAAGAGAGTTTTGGAGGGCTTACATAAATTTTCCAAATATCTTTTATGTTGTTATAATATTCTAAAAATTAAAAATATAATAATGACAAATATTATTTTATCATTATATATAAAGTCATTTTTTAAAAAATATCAAATATTTTTTTAAATTTTATTTTCAAAAGCCCTCCCCTCTCTTTTTCTTCAAATTCGCAAACAAAGTGTCGTAATATAATTTAGGATTGTTTGAGCTAGTACCTTGATAAGAGTTTCTTTATGTCTGGGATAAGCTTTTTTCTTTCATCTCTTGTTTTCGTATGTATTTTTTCTTTGAACAAAAGAAATGATATATTTTTTAATCTTCCAAAGCTAACATTTCGACCAAGATACCTAGAGTGAGATGACATGTTCTTTATATTAACCCTTTGAAGACCATATATTTAATAGATTGGCACATTTCGACTATATGACACTTCATATTTAATATAGATTGACATGTTGCTTCGTAGGTATTCAAGACTTGAGGGTTGTATCAACTTCTTTGATGTTGGCTCTTGCAAAGAGTAGTTTGTCGTTTGCAAACAACAATGAGTGATTTTTGGAATACTCCTTTCCACTTGAATCTTGTGAATTAATGTTGTTCTTTTTTCCTTCCTTATCTAATAAATTTGATAGTACCATGTTAGCACAAAGAATATATTAGAAAATAGGTATGATAATCCTGGATAACTTCGAAGAATCGTGTTCGTACACTTTCTGAACAAAGTATTTTGACCCTATTCTTGCCTGGGTTCATGAAATCTTTGTGGGGATAATTCTCGAAGAGCAATCTGTTTCTGACAATAGAGAACAGATCAGGAATGTAGAGAGGAAGTATTATTTTCGTGTAACCAAAACCGAGGCCAAATGACTCCTTATATAGGAGATCAATAACAGAAACTGAAAAGACACACCTGTTCATGAAAACGGTCATGTCTGTAGGGAGCCAGGGGCTCTGCCCCTTGGACCCCGACGGGGCGCTGCCCCGCACCCCGCCAGGGGCTCTGCCCCATGGACCCCGACGGGGCGCTGCCCCGCACCCCGCCAGGGGCTTCTCCCCTTGGAACCCCCGTTTCAATTATTCGTATTCAATTACACGTTTGGCTGACAATTTATAAAAACGAGGAGATACACCTTATAATAGTTTGAGACAGCCAAAGAGAACCCATGGATATAGGCATAGATGCCACACACAGTCACTCAATACAAACATATCCTTTTATGTATGGGTTTTAAAAAGTATCTTTCAAAAAATTTAATTCTTATATCAAAATAATCTCAATAATATATTTTGATTAAATTATTACTCTCTCCGTTTTTTATTATAAGTCAATTTTTTAAAAAATTATATTTAAATATAAGTCGTTTTACAATTTCAATGAATAATTAATGATATTTTTTCTATTATATCCTTAAGTATTTATTATTCTCTCTCTTTTCAATTATGTAAACTTATCTTTCACATTTCATTACTGAAGAATAATTTTATAAAAACTTTCGTAATTTCTCATTTTTATACGACATTTTTTAATATATGTGAAAAGTTTAAAACGATTTATAATAAAAAACGGAGGTAGTAATTACATATCAAACACAAAAATAAAAATTCTATCAATACTTCTTAAATTAAGTTTTATCTTTGATCACAAATGTAAAAATTACCAGCATTTACTCTTTGATCACAAAATGGGACACAGTACTAGCTTTTTTTTAAAAAAAGACAACAATTAAGATTTGGAGGAGAAAGAGTTCTTCTATTTATTGAAAGAATTATTAAAAAAATTAATGCTCTTATTTTACATAAATTAAGAAATATAATTATCATTTTATAGAAAAGTAAAATGATATATAATTTTATAAAAATGTCTTTCAATAATTATATTGAAAAGCGAAATTAAAAGAATATGAAAAAGGAAGAGTAATAAATGATAGAGGGTATATTGAAAAAAACTTGTATTAATATTGTATTGAAATTGTAAAGTGTTATGAAACTTAATAAAACAATATAAGAGAGAATGAGAAGAAGAGAGTATATTATATTATTCATATTTTAAGTGTGAGAGATTTTTTTTTCGGTTTATAACCACCGGTTTAGTCCGGTTCGGGGGAACAGCTCTGGCATCAAGTGGGTCAAGCCCCCTCCCGATCGCAGTTGCGGGGGATCGAACCGAAGTGTGAGAGATTTTGATACAATATGAGTTCTATCTATAGGACATATGTAATAAATAGAAAATCAACCTGAAATCTCCTAATTGATGGGCATCTATAATCATACCATTTATAGCATTCCCTCTTGGATGTCCATAAAGAATAAGCCTCGTAAAAACCTTACTAGAAAAAACCCAGTGGGAAAAATTCTAGTGATGAAAAAAGAGTACAACATTCTTTGTGAATGAACTACCTCGTTACTAATCAATACAGATTATTACAAATAAGAAAGAAAATTATAGGGAGAGACGATAATCTATTATTCATAATAGTCCTCGTTGCTGTTTGTTTAGGATATGTCTCGTTAAAATTTTACTAGAAAAAACTCAATGGGAAAAATCTAGTGAAGGAAAGAGAGTACAATATCCTTTTAAGAAAAATTCATTTCTCCCCCTCAATTGAATGAATTTATTTCTCCCCCTCAGCTGAAAGATTATTTCTTTGACGATGAAGACCAATCTTTTTGCACTAAAAGATCTGCCAGATTATCTCATGAACAAATTTGTTGGAACTTATATCTCCACTTTTCTTAAGATCATGAGTGAAAAAGAACTTTGGAGAAATGTATTTTGTTTAATCTCCTTTAGTGTAATCATCTTTCAATTGAGTAGCATGCAGTATTATATTCATATATGGTTATTGTATTTCTTTTTCCACAAGCCATTTGTGTATGTTGAATTTGGAATCTCAACCAAACGCATTCTCGACTTGTCCTATGTAGTGCTAAAAGTTATGCATGATTAGAGGAAGTTACTGCTATTGTTTGTTTCATCGATCTTCATTAAATAGTTGTACCACCACATGTAAAAATATAACATGTTTGTGATCTACCATTATGAGGATCTGACAAGTAACCTGCATCTGCATAAACTGTTAATTCGAGTTTGGATACTTTGGTAAAAAGCAGACCCATGTCTATTGTACCTCTAAGATAACGAAGTATATGTTTGACTCTGTTCCAATGTCTTCATGTAGGTGAAGAATTGTATATTGCTAATAGATTGACCATAAATGATATATCAGGAGGATATGTCAAATTAGAAAGGTACACCGGTGCTTCAATTTCATTAAGATATGATACTTCAGGACCAAACAATTCTTCATCCTTTTCTCGAGGCCTAAAAGGATCTTTCTCTACATATAATGATCTAACAACCATTAGAGTATACAACGGATGACATTTTTCCATATAGAATCATTTTAACACTTTTTCTATATAGAATTCTTGATTAACGAATATTCCTTTGTCCGAATGCTCAATTCGTAAACCTAGACATAATTTTGACTTTCCTATGTCCTTCTTCTCAAATTGATTCTTTAAACAATTCACAACTTTTGGAATCTCTTCAGGAGTTCCGATAATATTTATGTTATCAACATGGATAGCTATTATTGCAAATTATTTTCCTGGTCTTTTTATAAAAATACAAAGACAAATGGAGTTATTTGTATATCCCTCTCTAAGCAAATATTCACTAAGACGGTATGCGTCCAGATTGTTTTAGCCCATAGAGAGGTTTGTTCAATTTTATATAGTAGCTTTCCCGAGATTTGAAATTATGTGCTTTTGGTATATGATGTAAATTTCACTATCAAGTGAACCATACAAATAAGCTGTTACAACATCCATCATGTGCAAAATAAGCCATTCATGTTCTACAAGGCTCATTAAATATCGAAAAGTGCTTGTATCCATTACAAGTGAGTATGTCTCATCAAAATCAATTCCAGGTCTTTGCAAAAATCCTTGAGTGACAAGTCGAGCTTTGTATCTCACAATTTCATTATTTTCATTTCACTTTCGCACGAAAATTCATTTTTATCCAACTAGCTCCACACCTTGAGGTGTTCATACTACAGATCCAAAAGTGAGTCACTTGTAAAGTGAGTTTAATTCTTCTTCAATTGGATCTGTTCATTTTGGCCTATTCTCACTTTGTCTACAATCTTTGATAGACTTTGATTCATGATCTTCGTTATCATTTATCACCTTTAGTGCTATATTATATACAAATACATTGTCAATGTCGACTTTATTTTAGTTATCTTAATTTTGATTCCATTGAATTTCATTCATGACATAATTTATCGAGATCTCTTTGTTTCATATTTCAAGTACTTGATTAGTTCTTCTAGAACTGAAAATTAAATTATGTCAAAGTGCTCTTAGAATTTTCATATCCTCACTTGGGTGATCTTTAACTTTAATTTCTTTTCTTGATAGATGAATTTTAACATTGGAGCCGACTTTCTTACCATGCTTCAGGCGCGACTACAACTCATTTGCGATATTAGATTATCCAATAGGAGAATCCACTTTGAGTGGAGTATTAGCAGCTAATAATTTGTTTTATAAACTTTGCAAATGAATAATATTTTGAACTTTTGGTTCATATTAATTTGTACGAGGATCAAGACAACAATTTATTTTAAATTATTCATTTGAACTTCTGGTTCACTTCTCCAGCCGCTTATTCTCTCCACCTAATATTGAGAAAATTAATTTCTCAATTAGTAATCATCCTACTGTGCTACAATCAAGTATCCAATTATTGGATCAAGATATAGCCTCATATATGATATTCATATAAACATACATTTTTCCTAATATTATTTTAAGACTCATCTTAGTATACTATATTAGAGCAATTGAATTATACACAACACATCCAAAGTTTACTTAGATGAGAAGTATTAGGTTATTAACCTAAAATATATGTAAGTCAAGGGGAGAATTAACATATAATAACTTGTTGGCTTAATGTGAATAAATATCTGAATATTCATGGTTGTATGTTTCTAATGTATAACATATAACGTATGATCTCATAAGTATCACACATGCAACTAACTTTAGACGTCTAAAGAATGGATCAAGTCCATTTTTTATGAACATACGTTAGAGATGTTCAATATCAATTTTAATAATATATGCGATAGTTATAAAAAAAATTATGAAAATTCAGAAATTGAGATCTTAGTATGAGAAAACAACTTCGCAAACTTCTGGTTGTGAGTAGATAATAAACATTTGCATGATATTTTAGTCGATGCAATGATTAACGTCGTGAAAAACTCAATTTTTCACATTTTTAATTTCCTTCATAAACACGCAAAATTTACTACATTGAAGAAACTTATGGTTCTTAAATACTAATTTTAACATCATAATACATCCATCTGAGATTACCCAACCATTTTTGCCAACAACACACTTGAGTGTAATTTGTAAACTTCTGGTTTACAATGGTATATGCTTCAATTGTATTAATATAAGTGGAGTACAGTCTTTTGATTCACTAAATTAGAGAAATATCTTTTATTCTTGAGAATTGTGTGAGTAGTTGAACTATCAACAAGACACATACCTTCATTATTAGTGCTAGTACCAAAATTTATTCTAAGAACAATAATAATTGTTTAATGATAAGTCATAAGCGCGTATGCCTTTTAAAAACACAATTAGAAAGAAAATTTTAAACACCCCTAAAGACTTATTTTAATAATTAAAAAGAAACTTTCATAAATTATATTGCTTGACACTTCCATCTCCAATAATTATTTTTCTAATCTCTAAATAACTTTCGAGTGATAAAATTTTATTGCATAAACAATAAATATTTATATATATATATATATATATATATATATATATATATATATATATATATATATATATATATATATATATATATATATATATATATATAAATCATATTAAATTATCACCATTGTATTAATTTTATCATCATAAAAATATTTTACAATACTCATTCATTGCACATAGATTCAACAAAAGTGATACCGTAACAATTTTACGGAGTTTTTAACAAAAAAATTTAATCCATAAATACCATATATATTTTACAAAATTTTATGATTTTATTAGAATTTATTATCAATAAAAATATTTTACAATACCATATGTATTAATTTTAACAATATTTTATTAATCATCATATTATTCTAATATAATAATTAATCCATAAATACCATATATATAATAATTTATGATATCTCTAAAATATTTTATGATTCTATCAAATGTCCAAAAAATATATACATCAATATTAAATTTATTTTTAAATTTTTTTTCATTTCACTCATTCATCTCAATCATATCATATATATGTCTATCTCTGAAAATTACTTAATTTATTTTCAATAAATTAATTGAGTAATATTTAATGATACAATAAAATATCTTAAATCATATTATTTGTACATATAAATACACATATCAAATTATATTTTCACAATATAAATATTATATGCACACCCCACAATAAATTATATCATATACAAATTAAAAGTAGATATTAATATATTTTATATACACAAAACTTTCTGCTACAATAAATTATATTTATTTTCTAAATCAAAATATCACAAATAATTTTTAAATCAAGTTAATTTTAAAATTTTAATTGATACACTTACACTTTAAAATTTTCATTTAATTTAGAATAATTGTCTTTTCAAAATCACAAAAATAAACTTATCCAATTACAAATAGAGACATACTTCATCTTTACATTCAACAAAATATTAACTTTTCAACTAAACAATAATTGATATGATTTATTATATATCAAAAGATCAACAATTGATACACTAACAAAGTTAAAAAGTTTTTAATATCTCAAACAGATAATAATTGATACTGTAATAATTGATACTGTAACAATTTTACAGAGTTTTTAACAAAAAAAATTCTTTACAATAATACAAATATTTATAATTCTTCAAGAACTATAACATACACGTTCTTATAATTTATGAAAAAAAATTCATTGTGCAATCCTTTTATAAGTTCTTTATAAGTTCTTCGAGAATCATAACAAACAATTATTTTGCTATCCTTCTAAGATGCTTTATAAGTTCTTCAGGAATCATACAGACTATTATTTTGCTATTCTTTAAGGATGTTTGATAAGTTCTTCAGGAACTAAATAAGAAATTACTATCTTGCTATCCTTCAAAGATGCTTTATAAGTTCTTCATGAGTTCTTCAATGCTTTGTAAGTTCTTCTAAAACTCGAACTACTTTATAAGTTCATCAGGAATTCGAAATGCTTTAAAGTTCTTTAGGAACTCAAAATACTTTATAAGTTCTTCAATGCTTTATAAGTTCTTCTGAAACTCAAAATGCTTTCTAAGTTCTTCAATGTTTTATAAGTTCTTCTAGAACTCAAAATGCTTTATAACTTTTTCAATGCTTTATAAGTTCTTCTGGAACTCGAAATGTTTTATAAGTTCTTCAATGCTAGGGGTGGCGAAGCGGGCAGCCCGACCCGTTTAAGCCCGTCAAAAAGCAGGGGCGGGCCAACTTAGGTGTCCTAGCTTAAAATTCAAACCCGCCTCGTTTACTAATGAGTTGGCGGGTCGGCGGGCCAGCCCGCCAATTTTAATTTTTTTTATTTTGCAATTTGATTTACTACATAATTTACAAAAAATTTTAAATTATTACCAAAGAGGTCGATTAAAGATTTTTTTTAACAACGCACAATATAACTTCAACATGTCTTAAAGACTAATTACAACAAAAAAAACGAAATAAACTCAAGCACAATAAAAAAAAGGTATCAAAATAAATAGACAATACATATCATCATAATCCTATTTGAAAACTAACTACTAAAAGAATCCAATTAAGAATTTACACAAGACAAATAGTGATAACAATTACATTGCATAATACATCACACATATACACTAATCAAATCCTTCATTTTCTTAAAATCAACATATATTTCTAAAGAAAACACGTGAGCTAATGTATTGAGAACTTAATAATTATGCATGTCATACAATTGTTCTTTTATTTCAAGCTTTTTCAATCAACACATGTATTAGAAACTTATAGAAAGAACATTGCAGTTATAATTCAATTTGTATGTATAATAATTTAGAATACAATTCAATCAACATAACGCTAAAGAATAGTGTTGTTTTTATAGTTAAAGTTGTTTTAATTCTAAGTAAAATAATAAAGGTGGACACTCTGGTACCCTTGAATTTAGTTAGGTACCGGTACCCTTATCCAATCAAATAATGATATTCAATGTCACATCATCTTTTTGTTTTATTTTATTTTTAAAAATAATTAAAATTTAAATCAATTTACACTAAATGTACCAGTACCCAACTAAAACTCATGGGTACCAAAGAATTTACCAAAAATAAATAGGTTTAACAAAACCCGCGGGTAAAACTCGCCCCGCCTATGCCCGCTTTTTTAAGCAGGTTAGGCGGGGCGAACCAACTTAAGGTACCGAACCGAAAACTTCAGCCCAGACCGCCTAAAATGGCGGGTCAAACGGGTCGACCCGACAAGTCTGACCCGTTTTGTCACCCTTATTCAATGCTTTTATAAGTTCTTTTGGAACTCAAAATGCTTTATAAGTTGGCCTTCGGCCCATCCTTTTCCCAAAAAATAAAAGTTTTATAAGTTCTTCTAGAACTCGAAATGATTTATAAGTTCTTCTGGAACTCGAAATGTTTTATAAATTCTTTAAGAACTCGAAATACTTTATAAGTTCTTCAAGATCTATATAATGTTATTTTGCTATCTTTCAAGAAGGATGCTTGATAAGTTCTTCAGGAACATTCAAGGATGCTTGATAAATTTTTCAGAAATTTATAGAAATATAATTTTGCTACCTTCAGGATGTTTGATAATCATCATTAATTTTCTTTTTTCTTTTCTAATCAATATATTGTAAATAACAGGTAAAAATATATATTATAAAAAGAAGGAGAAATAATCATACCTTCGTGTTGATTAGGGATGACAACGGGTCAGGTGCGGGTTTCACACTACCTAAATCCGCACCCGAAATCGACACTCAAACCCAAACTCAAATGTTGTTCAGGTGGCAAAATAATACCCACGTCCACACCTGTTGGGTTCGAGTTTTTTCACCCAAACCCGCAGCAAAATACAAAATATATTTTTCCTATTATTTTCCTACAACTTTTGGGTTTCGGGTGCGGGTTTCACACTATCCAAACCCGCACCCGAACTCAAATTCAGTCAACTCGAATTTTCACCCGTTGACTCGGGTTCGGGTGCGGGTGGGCCTCGCGGGTTTGGGTTTGCTTACTATCCCTATTCCCTAGTGTTGATAACATGTTATAAAATTGAATAAAACAATAAAAGAGAGAATGCGAGAGTATATTCTATTATTTTTATTCTAATTGTGAAAAATTCTGATACAATATAAATATTTTTATAGGACATATGTAATGAATGAAAAATGAACTTGAAATCTTCTAATTGATAGAAATATATAATCATACGATTTATAATATAAAAAAAATTATAATTTGAAACAGATTTTTTGTCCAAATTATCTTACAGTAGTAATTTGATACCATGGAAATAAATAATGAAAATTTCTTTAGCCACCTCCCTATGGAGGTCACCCCCAGCGAAAATCCCAAAATACCCCTGCTTCGGAAATGAACTTCCGAAGCGCTTTTTTTTTTTAAAATTTCCACAATTCGGAAGTGCATCTCCGAAAACACCTCATGGGGAGTGTCTTCGGAGATGAACTTCCGAAAACACCTCATTGGGTGTGTCTTCAGAAATGAACTTCCGAATTATGCAGAAACTGTGTTTTTTTTATGTTGTATCTTAACAGTCTCGCATTTTAATTAAACGCAAACGCCAAATAAAATAAGCAACAGATAAACTGAAAATACTAATATGATAAATCAAATCCAAATAATATATACAAGCCGAAAATAATAATAATACTGTGCGAAAGATACAATCCGAAATCAAAAAATAAATAAACCCGACCACTACTGGGTGTGCCTAACCCTCTCACCCTAGGCCCTCCTCTGCCGCCTGTACCCCGCCGCACGGCCCGCATCAGTGACGATCATCTCCATCACAGCCACAGCCTCTGGACCGCCCTGCTGAACGACACCTCGATCCAACGCGTCCCGCCCAAGCATCTCTATCCGCTGGCAGATCGGCATGAGATCAATGGCATGGTCATCCTCGGCCTGCTGGTTCTCCAGGATCTCCTCGTGTGCTGGCCTAGGAGCGCCGGGAACATCGGGTCTCAGCAGAGGATGTGACACCTGATAGAACCATGTGACGTATCCCTCCTCACTGTGTCAGTCCTGTGTGACCCGAGTGAGACGGTACTCCTGCGGTACCACATGATGCTGCCAGTTCTCCCATATGGCAGTGAGCTGCACTCGGGTCACTGTGTCGGGAGCAGCCTCAAAGGGTGACCTGGGTATCCGCTGCACGAATCCGAACTGACGCATGCACCGCTCAGGGAGATACCGGACCATGATGGTAGTCCCGCATACCAGCCAGCCTGAATATAGAGCAATGCCGTCAAAGGGGACAATCTGAGCGTAGTCGCTGAACGGCCTCCAGGTGACGTCGTCGTGCATCGTGCGGTCCAGGTATCCACGGTATGGTCCCATCGCATCGTTCCCCCTCTGGAGAACGTATCTGGCGGCCCTGGGCATGGCGTCCACGTACGCAGGATCGATGTGAAAGCCGTGGATGCGGGAGAAGTAGGAGATGATCCAGCTCTGAAACAGAAACACGATAATGTATTAAAAATAAATACGAAACATAAATAAATAAATAAATACGATAATGTATTAAAATAAAACGTACCGTAAGTAGTGTGCAGGATCCGACCAACTGCCTCGTCCTCCAGTTGGAGGCCTCATTCAGCTTTTGGTAGAGGTATGCCAGAGTAGCTGCCCCCCAGTTCCACTGGTGAACGGTATCCAGGTCCATGAAGTAGCGGAGGTAGGTCACGTCGACGTACCTTGCACTCTTGTCCACAAAGCATGCAGCGTCTACCACATGCATGTACCAGCACCGGAGAGCGCAGCCGCGGTGATACTGTGTGAATAGCTCGTCACCCTCCTGCTCGGCATCGGCCGCCGCGTCCAGGTGGTGCTCAAAATAAGCGCTCAGTGTGGTGAACCGGATATGAGGCCCAGATGTCGTGACGCACTCAAAGTGAGCAACCTCGTGCTCCATGCCCAAATAGAGCGTCATCCACTCAATGGCCTCGACCCTCTGGATCCGGGAGTGGTGCAACAGCGGCCCCCTAATCGGCAGGTGGAGAAGACACTGCACGTCATGCAAGGTGATCGTCATCTCCCCAACCGGCAAGTGGAAAGAGGACGTCTCCTTGTGCCAGCGCTCCACAAATGCCCCCTGCATGCCGGTGCTGATGGTGGTGTACCCCGTCATGCAGAGCCCGCTAAGCCCTGAACCTCGCACATGGTCGTTAAACCACTCAGCTGCTGGTTTAAACAGACTGAAAATCTTCTGGGCGTGGTTCACCATTTTCAACGGCTCTCTCTCCTGTTACAAAAAAAACAAATAAGCGACATATATTAAATAAGCGACAAATAAACGGTTAAATTATAAAAAATGGTGACAAATAAACGGTTAATTTATAA
This sequence comes from Vicia villosa, assembly GCF_029867415.1. Taxonomy (NCBI): domain Eukaryota; kingdom Viridiplantae; phylum Streptophyta; class Magnoliopsida; order Fabales; family Fabaceae; genus Vicia; species Vicia villosa. Next base: position 119,165,358 of record NC_081183.1, on the reverse strand, counting down.
AAAATACCTCTCCCTCCCAGATACGCCGAGCGACGTGATCGTGGTAGTGAATCAGCACGGAAGTGTCAATGGGCCCTCCCGGATAGCTGTTCTCCTGCTCATCCTCCTCCCCGGCTGGAGGGTCAACATCCGGTACCCCCTCCGGCTCGTGGTAGGGCACTGCCGCCACCTCCTCCTCCTGCTCCTCCTCCTCCTCCTCTCGCTGGCGGGAAGAAGATACCCGAGCCAGCCGACTCCTAGATCCATATGAAGAGGTACCCTCTCCCACGTCCACGGGAACTCGCACACGTCGTCCCTGGCCCTGCCCCGTCCCTGTGTCGACGCCAGCTGCGCCGCCGCCCGCTCGCGTCTAGCCGACGCAGTCTGGGTCTCCCTACCCTGTCTGATGCGTGCTGGTTGGTTGCGTGACATGTTCCTGTAAACAATCGAAATCGATTAATATGCGAGACAAATGAAAAAACAAAAAAAAATGCACTTCTGATACAGTTCGAAAGTTCATTTTCGAAAACTAGGATGGAGGTGTTTTCGGAAATGAACTTCCGAAACACCCCTGCGCAGAACTTCTCTGCAACCTCCAATGGCAGACCCCAAAAACCTAAACCAAAACTATTTTTATGCCTACTAAACATCCTAATATCAGTACTAACCTATCTTAATGTGATTTTTTCAGTTTCTAAACACCCTAAAAGAGTTTATTCAAATGGATCTAAAACTTGAAAAAACAATGATAAACTTACCAATTAGTGTTTGATGATGAGTTTGGTTGAGTTTGGAAGAAGAGTTTGGCTACTTCACACTTGCTTTTGCAGAATTTTTGCAGAGAGTTTGAGTTTGGAAGAAGATTAGGGTAAATGATTAGGGGGAGGGGGACTGTTTTGCTTAATCTGCAAAACGCGCAGTATTTCGGAAATGAACTTCCGAAATGCTATTTTCGGAAATGAACTTCCGAAATAAGACAATTTTTTCAAAAAAAAAGGCGCTTTCGGAGATGCATCTCCGAAAACACTTTTTTCTTGCATTTCGGAAATGCATTTCCAAAGTTAGAGTAGTTTGGATTTTTCACCAGAGGTGACCAAGAAGACATGGGGATTTATAAAAAAATTTTCATAAATAATACGAACCTTCCATCATAATTGCGAGCTTTCAAATCCAACCAAATTTCTAGAGATGTGTGGCTGATGTTCTTCATATACTTTGTTCTACCTATTTTTTCAAAACACATTTAATTTGAATATAGTCTGTGTTTTTTTTATAAATTGAATAAAATATTATATTTATTTTTTATTTTAAAAAACTTATATATTTTAAAAATTGCAAGAAATTTTTAAAGGTTTATATTAAACGTTTTTTAATGATATTCTGCTCCACCAGCTGCAAAATAAACATTAGTATGTTCCACCGCCATAATCCCTCTTTTTGTATTACATTTGATTTGATTTGATTGATGGATAATGAACTATAAAAAATGTGAACTGGATGGAATACATACAAAAAAAATGAATTAATGAATTAATGAATTATGACTTTGCATTGGCCAATAGATGCTGAAAGGTACAAAGAGGGCCACTGCTTGGCTGGCATCTCTGATAGGGATTCATTCACCATATATTTTCTTTTTTCTGAATAATTGAATTAACTATTTTCATTATATATATATATATATATATATATATATATATATATATATATATATATATATATATATATATATATATATATATATATATATATATATATATATATATATATATATGGTGAAATTTGTTATAATATTTGTAACTATATTAAATATTTTAAATAAAATCAAATAATAAAATAATAACATAAACGCTAATTAACTTTTATCACTAGTATCGGTTTACGGAATTGTCTAAGTTGATTTGAAGATCAGTTTTAATATTAAATTTGGATATTAAATAGTTTCACTCCTTCTCATTGTAGTCGTGAAGATCAGACTGTGTAATTTTCTTTATCAAATTAAATATCTGGAGTAAGTACACTATTTTCACACAATTATATCTATAATAATGTTTTAATGAGCATGCATATGTCCATTATATTCTTCATTAATTGTTTAAAAAAGGTGGGTGCCGGTGACAATTTTCCTTAATTAATCATGGGATAATACATGCCTTTTACGTTCATAATAAACAATATCAATGATTAGGTTTTATCTTTGACGCCATGTTATTGAGTAACTCACTATCACAGCCGTTGGATTGATAGTTAATCAACACAAGATTAGGGAATGTACCTCTAAGATTGGCCTGTTGGTGACAGGTAATTTTCTAGTACGTAATCATTAAATTAAAAACGTAGGGTTGAGTCATATTTATTTTGCATGTCTAATTCTTTGTCCCTTGCTTAGAGTGGCCGGTGTTACTTACTTTTCTAAATGTCACTATCAAAATGTGTTAGAAAAATGATCATAAGGATTGACTCGTACCCGCCACGTAATATAAGGTTTTCAATGCCAAAATAGTACTCCCTCAAGACTCAACATAAATGTATATTTTTTATTTGTTTATGTTTGAATTTAACAAACTTATAAAAAAAAATTCTCATGTTTAAGTTCAAGAGTAGGGATGGAGTTAGGTTCATGAGATCTGACCCCTCTAATTAAAACATATTCTTAGGATGTCCCACATATTTCTTCAACAAAACATCATGCTCGACTTATAAAATATTGGAGCGAAATTAATATTTAACCGTGTAACACATTTTATGATTTTAAAAGAGTTCAACTTTATCATAACTTATAAATATAAATAAAACAATTTATTAAGATAGTCACAGCAAATCTCGTCTCATTGTTACACAAAAAAGGCACAACGCTATCTTCCTTATGACAACATCTTAAAGCTCCTCAGTTTCTATCTCAGTATCTGCAACATAGGTATAAAGCCAGCACAACAAACAAACATGGGGTGAGAACACAATTTAAACATGATAGTGGTGTATAATACAGTAAGGATATATATCACATATATTCTCAACAAAGAAGCAACTCCATGACACAACAATCAATTATGCAATACGGCTTATGTATGTAATGCTCTTCTCAACTCAACTTCAATGCATGTGGTACCAAGATAGTCCATAGTTATGTTATTGAGGTTATTCAATCGTCGGGTTACACCTCTAAACCTGACTACTCGTTGGTCACATCTATAGACACAACACGTGATAGAGGGCTTGTGTAAAGTTAGAGTTTCATTCATGTAGGAACACTGGCTTGTGATAGATGGTGTATGGCCCGCTTATTAGCTCTACATCCTTATCAATCTTTGATTTGAATTTTATGATAAAATATCTCTCTTTGTTGTAAAAAAATTCTAGGAGAGTTGCGAAATTTCATACATTGATCATGAAGTTTTTCACTGCATTCATTGAAAGATCCCCACCCAGTAAGGGTGGCAAAACGGGTCGTAGCCCGTCGGGCCGGCCCACGCACCCGCCAAAAAATGGTGGGGTGGGTTGACATTTTAGGCCTGCCGTCCGCCATAGTCCGCCCCACCAAAACCCATCGTCCGTCATAGTCCGCCCCTCCAAAGTCCGCCGCCCGCCAAAACCTGTCGCTCCGTCAAAATCCGCTATTTTTTAAGTTAATTCTACTAATTCTAATTCTTGATGGTTTTATTTTATACATTTATTTGTGAATATATACAATATTTTATAAATTGTTCTAAAAACTATGTGAAAAATCTAACTAAAATGTAAAAAAAACTATTTAAAAAATGAAAAAATAATAAATAAAAAAATTGGCAGGCAAGCCCGTGGCCCGCCAACCCGCCACCTTGGCGGGGCGGGCTAGATTTTTATGTCCATTTCAATTTGCGGGCTTGCCCGCCCCGCTCTTTTTTTTGGCGGGCATATGACGGGGCGGGGCGGGGCGCCCGCTTTGCCACCCCTATCACCCAGCACATACATGATTAGTGCATTTTCCCAATATTTTAGTTCTGATACAATATCCTCCTCTTCTATAACGACTTCAATTTCTCCATTCCTAATTTTTGGGGTTGTGTTTTCAATAGCAAAACCATTCATATGAAGATGGTTACCTCTAATCGCCTCTACCCATGGCATTCATATGAAGTTTTTTAAAAAAAGTCTTTCCTGTTCTTTTATACCTTTCCTAATTGGATAAAATAAAAGTCGGTGGCGACTCTTGCTCACCGCAACATTTGTTTGCGAAATAAAATAAAGTCAGTTCTCCCACCGAGTTACACTATATTATGATGTCATGATGTTATGAAGATGTTATGTGTTAGACAAAGCACAAGGTAATAAGGACGAGTAAGTCCCACAAACAAATCCTGCAAGGAAATCAAAGGGTTAGTAGCACACACAAGAAAGACACACAAGTGTCCTTAGGTTTAGCGGCTTGCATGAAGTCCGTAGGTCAGTACCCTCCCCACAGAGGTTTAGTTGGTTCAACCTGTCCTAGATAAAGATCGGGTTCTAGGGAATCTCATATCACGGATCTTTCTCGAAAGCATTATCTCAGTCAACACTCAAACGGTTGACCGAAAACATCTTGAAAGATTGATCTCAATGAGTGTAGCTTCGAGTATCAACCAGCTTCAGTCAGAAATCCAAAGTCAGCCATCTCGCTACTTCCTAATAGGCCAAAGTCAAGTTCAACTAGGGTTCTAAGGGCAAATTAGTGCTAAATGACGCCACGCGGCAGCCAAATGTCTCATCGATCATGTTCAAGAGCCATCAGAAATATGAGAATATTTGATTGAAAATTTCTTCAAATCTTTCTATTTTTGCACCAATTCTATTTCTTGCCTATTTTCCATTTAATCCTAGCCATTAGATGAGATTAAATTAGATTTAATCAAGGGAAAAAATTTGATTTATTAATCATATTATTATTTGATGATTTATTTGATTTTATATGAAATTAAATGATTAAAATCAAATATAAAATAAAATAATATCATGAAAATAATAATATTTGATCATTGGACTTCCTTTGGGCTTAAGATTTCGTGGATAGCTCAAATTTATAGGCTCATCCCTCAAAAGTTGGCATTTTGCCAATTTGGGTTTCATGTATTTCTTGATTTTTAGCCAAATTCTACCAATCATAACTCTCTTGATATTTGTCATATGAATATGTTCTAGGACTTTTTGGAAAGCCCAAGATGTCCTTTACGAGCCACTTTGGAACATATTTTTCATTTGGAGATTTTATCTTGATGATATTGGCTTTGACAAAAAACTGCTTTTGGTTGACTTTCAAGAAGGACCTGTAATGTTTTGGCTCATATCTCCCAAATGAAGCATTTTGGCCTTCGGATGTTCCGTGTGGGAGATATGATCAGTCAAAATTGGGTTGACTTTCTCCTAGAAACCCTAATTTAGAAGCTTGAACTTTTGTTGATTTGAGCTTTCCTTGATGAATCATGATCAATTCTTGATCAAATGATGAATGTGACTTCAAAATATTGATGTTGACCAAAAATTAGGAGTTTTGGCTGTGATTTGACCATAGTTGACTTTTAGGTCAAACTGGTTGACTATTGAACATTTGAACCATTGACTGAACAAACTTGTGAATCAGAGCTTGAAACTTGGCATGCGAATCCTTTGAGGCATATGAGAAACCATGAAGTCCACTTGAGATATCAGAAGTTGATTTCTCCTTGGGAGAGAGAAAACCCTAGTTGGAGGCTTGTTGCTTAGGAGACAGGTAAGTGAGCCCAATTCTTGCATAGTCTTGAGTCATATAAGTCAAAGTATATTGAAATATGATGGGAAAATTTTGGGGTATGACATATCTGTAGTAGTCTTGTGCCTTGCAATACCAGAGGCAACACAAAAATTGTTGAATGCCTCATTGCAAAATGCAAGGCCATTGTTGGTTATAAACCTTTTTACCTTTCTGCCATACTGATTTTCGACAAGAGTCTTCCAACTTTTGAAGTTCTCAAAAGTTTCATCCTTAGTCTTCTAGATGAATACCCATAACTTTTTGGAATAATCATCAATTATGGATAGAAAATACCTTGCTCCTGAATGTGATGGACACCTTCCAGCCCCCCTAAGATTAGCATGGATATAATCAAGGGATCTATGTGTTCTTTGTTTTCCTTTATTGAACTTTACTCTATAAGATTTTCCTAGTACACATGGTTCACAAAACTTCAGCTTTTTGACTTTGTCTCCACCAAACAGATTTTGTTTCCCTAATTTGACCAGACCCCTTTCATTGACGTGGCCCTATCTCATGTGCCGAATTTTCGTCTTCCACAAAGGTTTCGTGGATGCAACATCTGCAGAACCACTTACAACTTCAGCCTCAAGAGTATACATGCCTTGTTCCTTCACGTCTCTTAAGACTTTCTTCGACCCTTTATGACTCTTAGGATACTTTGCTCTCCTTGGAAATAATATCCTTTCTTGTTGAATTCACCGAGAGAAATCTAAATTCTCTTAAAATCAGGTATATACCTGACTTCAGTCAACAACCTTATTGACTAATCATGGAGATTGAATCTCACATATCCAACACGTGCAATCTTGTAAGCTTTGTTGTTTTCCCAGCAATACAGATTCATCATCTTGATCACATAGTTCCTCAAACAAGTCTTTGTTTGAAGTCATGTTCCAAGTGCAACCTGAATCCATAATCCACTCCTTACTTGAGTCACTTCTTGAAACCACAAGAACATCAGATGAGTCGAAATCATCTTGAACAATGGTTGCATTGCCATTATCCTTACCTTCATGATCTTTCAGGAGTTCAAGACACACTTTTCTTGTATGAACCTCCTTCTTACAGTGATAACATCGAATATCAGATGCATCACCATTATAAGACTTCTGCTGACTTTTCCCTTCTTCTTGTCGAATTTTCCATCTCTCTTTGTGAATTTCGCCTTAACCAACAGGCCTTCACCGGTCAAGATGGTTTGTGCTCATTTCATTCGTTCAAATCCTTAGAATACAAGGCTCGTTGAACTTCTTCAAAGGTCAGGGACTCTCTGCTATAGAAGAAAGTTTTTTTAAAGTGAGCATGTAACCTGGGAAAAGCACACAACAAGAACAACGCTTGATCTTCTTCATCAATGTTAAGATCGATGATGAAGATCAAGCATTGTTGTTGTGAAGGAAGAGGGAGTCCAAAGTTATATATAGGATTAAAGTTCTTCTAAGTCTCACATCGCTTAGTTTAGTGAAGGAAAAGGGAGTCCAGGGCTATATATAGGATTCAAGTTCTTCGTTCTAAGATGCACCTATCAAAAACACTTTAAGCTTGTATTTGAATTTCTTTATTCTCTTATGCTCTTGTATTATAGTATTGTGATATGTAGTTAAATATTGGTTTTGAAGGGTGTGAGTGTACTGGGGGCCTGGGGTATTTGAGGGTATATTATGTGTTGTAACAATTTTCACATAATATTATTCTATGGTTTTCATTTGACAATGACTGTGGTTTTTTCTTCGATTTTGGAGTTTTCATGTCATGTTTTTGTGTTGTGATTGTGTTCCTCTTTTTCTCTATGTTTTTTATTTTCCCAACAATTGGCATCAGAGCTTTTTTGTTCGATCCGGGGATAAGTGTTCTTAGTATGCTATGTGGTTGCAGCTTTGTCTGATCTTTCACATCAGAAAAGAAGGGTAATATTGTAAAAGAGTTGTTTAACTGCAGTCATAAGCTTCAATATGGTGGAGGGATCTCAAGATAAATACAGGAAGCGTGAGTGAGTTTGAAGGTTGGTTTAATAATAGCGTGTCATGCAAACTTGGAGCAGGTTCAGAGATTATTTTAGGAGGCATGTGTGGCTCGGTTCCCAATCTCTTCAGGTTACTTTTCTGAATTTATTTGATGTTGTTATTGTTTCTTTTTCTAGATCAAATGTGAGATCTCAAGGGGATTAGTTTGAAGGCACTTGGACTTGGAACCAAAATATTTCCTCCGAGTCACTTTCAGAGATGGGCAAGACTAGATTGAATGTTATCACTTGCATTTCTGAAGAGGTTACTCCAATTTCAAACCTCTCTGACTCCTTCATGTGGTGGCGTGATCCCAAAGGCTTTTCTGTGAAAGTAGCTTACTCAAGACTACATCATCATTCATTTTCTACTCTTAATCCTCTTCCTTCCTTATCTCTCGCCTTGCAAATCAATCGGAAAACTAAGGTTCATAGTAATGTGCATGTATTTGTGTGGAGGCTCCTTCTGAATAAACTCCCCTTATACGATGAACAATGTTTTTTTGAAAATAAAGAATTATATTTGTGAACAGTAACGTGAATAGTGCATGAGCAATGATTGTGAACAGTGTCTGTAAACAATGTATGAACAGTGACTTTAGTAGTAAACCAAAGTTGGTTAATGAAATGTAAAAAATTGGTTAATAAAGTGATGAAGTTGGTTAATAAACGTCCAGATATTAAAAATAATTTTTAATAATAAAACAAAGTTGGTTAATGAAATGTAAAAAAATTGGTTAATAAAGTGTTGAAGTTGGTTAATAAACGCTTAGATATTAAAAATTAATTTTAACAATAAACAAAGTTGATCAATACAATGCAAAATGTTAATTAATGAAATTATGATGTTGGTTAATATACGTCCAGATTTTTAATAGTTATGAAGTTGATTAATGAAATTTAAAATGTTGATTAATAGTTATGAAATTGGTTAATCACATAATTTTGTATTTGTATTTCCTTAATCTAAAAAAAACATTAAAAAATTATTTTATTTTTATTTTATAAAAATAATTTATTATTGTAATATTTTATTGTTCTTAAATACGTATTGGTGACATTGAAATACGCTATAAGTGTAGGATATTGCTATAAGAATAACACTTCTCGCTATAATTATATGTACTTAATTTTTAGATTTGAAAAACTTGGCTGACTGAAAATGTTAAAGTCAAAATCACAAAGACAAACCAGAGGCAAAAAGGTACTCCCTCCGTTTTTTATTATAAGTCGTTTTGGAAAAAAAATTGTATTTAAATATAAGTCGCTTTACAATTTCAATGAATAATTAATGCTACTTTTCCTATTATATCCTTAAATATTTATTATTCTATCTCATTTCAATTATATAAATTTATCTTCCATATGTCATTAATGAAGGATAACTTTATAAAAACCTTCATAATTTCTCATTTTCATACAACAATTATTATTTTTCTTAAACTGTGTGAAAAGTCTAAAACGACTTATAATAAAAAACGGAGGGAGTAGTGTTTAAAAGTAATTTAGGATTTATTCATAGGATAAATATATTTTTAATTCTTATAAAATTATAAAACTTTTTTTTATTTATAAAAGCAACAAAATTTAGAATTAAAAGCAAGTTTTTAAATTACTTTTGTAAAGAGATTATTATTATTTTCTAATTATACCTGCAAAAATTATTTGAAAATATTAATAAAAAAATAATACTAACTTAATAACATACACTAAAATCGCTCGAGAAATTATTTTGAAAATTAAAAAGTGTGATTTTGTATAAGGACAACAAAATTCACAACACAATATATTAAACCCTATATTTCTTCTAGAACCTTTTTTATATTATCCTAAGTTTTTTATCTTAATTTTAATGAGAACATATTCTTACTTGTATATGTATAATATATTTATAAATAATTTTTAATATTTATTGCAAAATATTATAGTTTTATTTTTCTCTATTCACTTTATCTTAATAGGAAAATTTGTATGCCAAATTTTATTTTTGGTGACAGTCGCAAGAAAGTTTAATTATTTCCTGAATTTTAGAGACAAGTGTCCTCTTAAAATTAACAAATATATATATATATATATATATATATATATATATATATATATATATATATATATATATATATATATATATATATATATATATATATATATATATATATATATATATATATATATATATATATATATATATATATATATATATATATATATATATATAAAGAAAAGGTGATTTATGCAACATTTTAGACCACAAATGATATTTGTGCACTTAGTAAATGATATATTTTCTTTTACTTTTTTATATAAAAGTAACTTATATATTAAATGAATTCCTAAATAAATTTTAAAATAATAAACATTTTTGTTATAATACATATTTTCCTTTTTTAGATAAAAGTGTAAAAAACAGTATAAAAAAAGAATTATAAAAATATATTTTATCATCTAAAAAACTAATGAAAAAAATTTGAGTATTTTTTCCGCGTATGAATAATATTTTAGATCAATAGAATTATAGTAGACAATAAAATTCTAACTAAAAAGATTTAACATTTTTTTTATAAGAAAAAAAATAAGAATTAAGTAAAAAGAAGAAGGATACAAAAGAAAGGGATCAAGACTAAAGTCCCTCAAAAAGACATCAATTTAAGTTTGGAAAAATCAAACTTATTCAAAAAATTTCACACGCCTCCTTATATATATATATATATATATATATATATATATATATATATATATATATATATATATATATATATATATATATATATATATATATATATATATATATATATATATATATATATATATATATATATATATGAGTTATCATAAGTCAAAGATTCTTGAAATTTTCAAAGCAACTTAACCAACGGCTTCTGATAGAGCAATGGACAAGATTTGTATTGTGAATTACCCTAACCACGGTAAAGAGTCAGACTCAATCCAAATATTGTCCCAATTCTTGTCAAAAGTAACTTCCAAAGCCATAATCACTCCCATAAATTCAGCAATAAGGGCATTACCATTTCCAATGAAATAAGAGAAAGAACCAATATGGTCTCCATTGGAATTTTTGAACCTCAAACCACAGGCTCACAAAGAAGGAGTCTCAATGGCCACACCATCAACATAACCTTTGATCCAACCATGGGAGGGAGACTTCCAAAGAGCATCGATGCTTCTTCAAACCATAAGCTAGTTTATGTTAATATTAAGACCTTTAAGAATATAGAAGTCGACAATACTAAGAGCACCACTGACCCTACAATTTTGCGAATGACCTTACTATTATTGTTTTTGGCGCAAGTTTTCCAATCCAAAGTGGTTCCTTCAAATCTAGATTTATTCTAGGCAAACCATACTTTAGCAAAAACAGTTACACAAAGAATAAAACTCCGGAAGTTTTTCATATCCCACACCAACAAAAAAAAACATAAAACCTGTAACATACTTAGGTTACTAATCACCATTAATTATACCAATATTGATAGTTAAGCATAATTATGATGATGATTAGTAATTAGAGAGGAATGTTAGAATAAAGTTAGTGAAGTTGAACATAATTAGTTTATGGAAGTTTAAGTAGAGGGCAGAATAGTCCTTTCACTTGTAAACTACATAAACCAATTTATGGAGTCTAATTCATTTCTTTGTTCCTTCCACTTAGAGAAATTCTGAACAAAAGCAAGAAGAGAGGGAAGAGGGAGGAGAAGAACAACTCCTTGCAAGCAACATTTCCACTGATTCCATCATCATCTCAGCCTTATCATTCATCTATTTCATCTTCAGGTGGGTTTCTAGATAGATTCTTGGGTAGGAGTTAGAATTGTATGATTGGGGCTTAGGGTTCATAAAAATTTATGGTATGTTCTTGTGGGACTTGCTGATTTTGTGTTGTATGTGAATATGGAGCATGACTTCTATTGATCATTGATTCATGAACATGCATATTGAGTCATATGATTCTATGCATTATATGAGCTTGATAATTGTGTTGATTGCAATGCATGTTGAGTTTCTATGTTATTTTCCTTGTAAATTCGTGTTAATAATGATTCTACCATGTTTGGGTCTTTTGGGATTGAATTATATGTTTTGGAACTGGTTTTATGCAGAAAAATAGGTAAATTTTCAGTCTAAGTTACAGGAAATCGATTTCCCCATATTTTTAAGCGATTTCTGGTAAGAAAATTGAATTTATGGGTATTTTGCATGCAGGAAACCGATCCCCCCATATTGAAAATCGATTTCCTAAGACTGCATTGAAAAAAAAAACATATTTGAAAATAGCATAACTTGAATTCTGTAACTCAGAATTAGGCGCCAACAGAGGCGTTAGAAAGCTAACGGAAAGGGCTATGAGATGCCTAATCTTCCATAAACTTATCATGCTCCTAAAAATTACAAAAATCCAAGTGTATATCTTGATTAATAAAAGCAAAACTTGGTGAGGCAAACCTTAGGGTACATGTTGAGAAGGATTAGTAGAGGTTAACTAACAATGTTGTGTCATGAACAAGGGTTATATAATAGGCATAAGGGTAGTAACGATGTGATGCTTGTTACTTATATGTAGTTTTCCTTGTGATGCAATGTCCAAGGATGCTCCCAGGCCATATATTGAAGGTCGTTCTCGGTGTGACGCTTGGGATTGATTGGTGCTCCGTAGTTCAGGAGTATTCTTTGGGGATGAACTCACGGGGATGCGAACCAATACCTTCCCCTCTTTGTCTTCATTATTGAGAATTAAATTGTGAGATGCAATTCGATGTTAACTCTATGGCTTTAAGAAATTGAATTGTGAGATGCAATTCGATGTTAATTCTATGGCTTTGAGGAATCGAATCGTGAGATGCGATTCGATGTCAATCCATGTTTCTTATAGTCTATTTTATTTGACAATTGTATGTTGAGATAAGGATTTCCGATAAGGTGAAGTGAGATGCTTCGGAATCGTAAGGAAATAGTCTTTCCGCTAACAACATTGGTACAACCTTGCAGAGCCGAGTGGACCTTAAGATAGGGAAACCCACTGAGATTAGTATCTCACCCCATTCCTATTATTATTTTGCAGGTGCCTCTTCTCAGGAGAAAGGAATAAGCAAGGAAGTTTAGAGATGGGTGTGATAGATGTCTTGTGATATTTCCCATTGTTGTATTTTGTTCTTTTTGGCTACGTTATGGTTAAGTATTTTGGATTATTAGTGATGCACCTTATACACGAACTTATGGTCGTTTAGGCGTATTGTATGATTTCAGTACCACCTTTTAGCTATGTATCGCATTATTCTAGATATATGTTACTCGCAAAGTGTCCAAAACTGTCAAAAGAGGGTTTACTTGAAGCAAAGTCTATACATATAGGAGTACCAATGTTATTCGCAATAGCAAATAAAATCTTTGGCCTCCAATATTCTTGGGACAAACCAAGAATACAGATCCATACTTGTGTGAATGTTTGATTCAAGTTGGAAGGCTCAAAGTCTTTAGTCCAAGTGAAGAGCTTGAGCATACCCAGGTTTAAGCTACATGATGATATTGACTGACTATACTCACATCTTCTATGCTCGGGAATGAGAACTCGTATAAAGCCTTACTAGAGACGTTAATCCTCATTTTCTGATTAAAGTCCATTATTCTTTTAGTTTTTCATGTAAGCTAACAACTCTGAGGGGGTGGATCTCTTTGGCCATATGATTTGACCATGCAGGTTATGCTTGTAGGATGCTAGCCTATGTTGATATTCTTCCATTGGTATGACAATAGTGATTTTGTCCCCTTTGACACAGGGAGTGAGGCGTTGACTCAATGGGATGTTGCATGTATACATTGTTAACCACTTGTGTGAAGGTTTTGGAATGAGGTATCTTTGTAACACCCTTCTGTTGTACCCCAAAATTTGCCCATTTAATTTTATTGCTAATTGGCTTATGTTTCTCATTTCATCTGCATTTTCGTTAAGTCATCATATCATCACGCATTAATAAGTAATTTGAAGTTCACTGGATCGAGAGTTTAGTTTTGGGCTCGACATTTGGGCATATTCATTAGGCAAGGGCTAATTCGCGTTATTACTTGGGGTCACAAGTCTGTCACTTTGAATATTTACAAAAGGAGGAGGATAAGGATAACTTATTAAAATTGCTTTCTTCTCTGAAGGATGAACAGGCTCATTTATTTACTCCAATGCTCAATAAAGAGATTCAGGCCATGATTACTTCGATTATTTCTGTTAAATGCTCTGGGCAATAGTCAGGTTATTAACAAAGAGAGAAAATTGGAGGCCTTTAATAAGTCTCAGCAACTTCTAGGTTTACAAGCCAATGGATTGATACCTTCTAGTATGCTTGTCCATGACAGTTCGGCCTATGCATCTGAAACCTGGTTTTACGGACAAAACAATTTTAAAGGCCCCATGCCCCCACTGTTTGACCTACACGAGGATCATGATTAAGGATTCCAAGTTTCACATCTATGAAAATGATGCTCTGAAAGCTTTTTCCACACATCAACAAAAGTTTAATCAAAGTTCCAAGCTTACAAAACTGATGGTTCTGATTTATTACAAGAATATTACAATTTCTGACAGTTATAAAAAAATGTCTCAAGTTATCATATCATTTCTATTTACATCCTATCATTCACAGGCAGATTTATGTTTCTATCCTAAGTCTAAATTGCCTTCAAGGTGACATCACTTGGCTTCCATAATTGAAATCCCATCAGAGTATCAGCCCTATGCCTGTAACCAAGGCCAAACCAGTCTTCTCCAAAGCTGCCAGACCTGCACAAACAATTCAAAGGGAGCTTCATTAAGCTATTTTAACAGACAACAGCAGTTAACAATAGTCTAACAGTTTCAGTTCTGCAGTTGGCATAAATATAGCTCGGTTCAGTCACAAACCCCATATAAAATTTCAGAGACAAACCTGTAGCATACAAAAAGAAAAGGGACTCAGCTCACAATAATCAATCCAAACCAATACAATACCTCCATACACAATTCAGTATCATCATAAAATAAACCTACACATGCCCATTCAACCCTTAAACCCCTATTTGTAACTAACCTCAACAGTTTTGGTAACTAACTTATTTTCAACCATCCTCCTAACTATTTCCAACCTCCAATCTATTTCTAAACCAGTCCATAACAGTTCCTAGCCTTCTAACAGAATTACTAACATTCTAACCGCATGTAACAAACTTTTATAACCAATTCATAACAACCTGTTAACAGAATTTTAACTAACCTAACCGAATTGCCAGCTCATCATTCATATAACAGAATTCCCAACTAACTTAACAACCAATTAACTGCCTCTAACCATACAACTAACTGTCTAACAGATTCCTAACTGTCAGTTACAAATAGCCAGCAATTCCTAACAACCCTAACAGACCTATAACAGATAACAGAAACTCAACAGAATATAACAGAAATCAGAAAATCAAGAGTTGAGCTAACCTTGAATCTTCTTCATCACTTCTATAAATCAGAACCACAGTCTTCAATTCAGCTCCTCCACAATTCTTCAAATACTCACTTCCATTCTCAGTGCTTCAGGCTCCCTCTCCCTTCACTCTCTCCACCTCTTCAATCATCACTCAATCATACTCTTCACCTCTGAAACTCTCCAATTTCGTTTCAATCTCCTTCATCTCCATGCTTCAACTTCACCTCTTCACTCACCCGAGCCATTCTTCACTTTCCTTCATTCATCACCATCTCAATCCATTCTCCATCATCTTCAACCTTCTGTCATAGCTTCATCATCATGTATCAACCGAACCTTCAATTCTCTATTAGGTTCATCTGCAAGAATGTAAAAATCTTATCAACAACAATCCTCCTCACTATTCTTCACCGTGAACAACACCAACGCCACACAACGCTCTTCCTCACTGCGAACAACAACAGCCTCGCATTCGGATTCAGAAAAGAGCAGACCGAAGAAAAAAGAAGATTCGCAGAAAGTAAATTGGAGACGAAAACGAAGAAGGAGTACGCATCAAGCCATACCTGAAAATCATAAGAAGCCTCCACGCATAGAAATCTTTAACTTCACCTCTTCGGCACGTTCACCTCGCGTATCGATTCATCGCTACTTAGCGACCTCACAGAAAGTGCCGTCGGAGAAGATGAGATGGTAGTTGCGCGTTGTCTGAAATTGAAGAAGCGTACGAGAGAGATTAAACAGAGTGTGAAGCGGATACAGTGGCGACACCGTCAAAGTTAATCGGAGAAGAAGGAAGAGAGAATCCAACCGCCGCTCGACGTCGCCGTTCCGACTGAACGTGAGAGAGGGAGAAGAACGTGATAATCCCAAAGGTCACAAATGCTCAACCCTAAGCCCTCTTTATTATTTTTCTTTAATTGATGTTAATCCTAGTTAATTGTATTGTATAGAATTAATTCTGATATGATTAATGTTTTAATTATCAATAAAAATCTGATTTAGATAAGATCAGTTAAAAACATAAGATATGGATCAAATGTAAATAATGCTCTTGGGCCAATTGCTTCCTACACCCCCCTGAAGGCCCATATGCACCATTTTTGGTGTGCTGAGGAAACATGAACAAAAAACAAACTCTGTTGGGCTATCCTGGTTGGGCCCTGCGCCCAGTTACTCTTAACAATCCCATTTTCACTGTTCACCCCCCTGTTTATATCTTTATTTAGGTTTAATTAGTTTTTTTTACCAATTTCTTTTAGGCGATAAAATACTATTTTCTCCTACTAATTTTAGACTTTAGTACTAGTTTTTGACATAGAAAATAATCACTAAAAAATATTAGTTTAGGCTTGTATTTTAATTCTTTTGCTTGATTAGAATTCTTGTTCTTTGTCATATAAAAATCAATAAAAATAATAGTCCTTTAATTCACTTTTGGTACTATATTTTGCATCTTGTGCTTTCAAGTTTTGTACTATATTTTCAAGTCTTTCTTTTAGTCATTTTTGCACTAATTTTGTATCATTGTTTACTTGTAATTTTGATCTCACTTGTGACCTCATTCCTTTAGATTTAGGACCTATAATATCTTCATAACTTTTAGGTTAATCTTCCCTTTGAAAAATCCTAACAATTAGGTATAATCATGACATTAGGCTATTTATTCATTTTAGGCTAGTTTTCTTCTTTTCCTTTTCAACTTTAAAACATTTAATAAAGGAAGATGCGAATCACATTAAGAAAGTGATAGAGAAATGAGTGGGATTCATTCCCTAATCTGTTTCTCAATCACTTAGTGACATAGAAATGAGTGGGATTCATTCCCTAATTTGTTTCTCTGTCACTACTTAATGGGAGAGAAATGAGTGGGATCCATTCCCTAATCTGTTTCTCGAACATTAACTAATGGGATAGAAATGAGTGGGATTCATTCCCTAATCTGTTTCTTGAACATTACATAATGGGATAGAAGTGAGTGGGATTCATTCCCTAATCTGCTTCTCGATCATTATGCATTTTTATGTGATTCGAATCGCGAAGTAAATTCCCTTAAAAAATCACCAATCAAAAACATCTAAAACACTTAATAAAGGCTCAGACCTAAACAAAGTAATGAAGTGGTGCGGAACCTTGTATTGGGTTTTGTTCATCATGAAGTTACATAAAAAACACAAACCAATCTTCTCTCTTCTCTCTCTTGCCTCCGAGGCATTCTTTCTCTTGCCTTCAGGGCATTTTTTCTCCTAATCGGACACGTTATTTCCGCTCCATTCCCAGCTTAAGACTCCAGAGGTCGAGCAGCGGAGTGCGAATGTAACTGTTCAACTAAAAAACACAAACAAACAAAAACTAAAGAGCCGAACTACGGCGCTCTGATTCCTGAAAAGGATACGTAGGCATTAGGTCGCGGGGCCTAAGCGAGCACAACTATTTATAAACCCTATTTTCCCCGTGTTTCTTTTCTTTCATTTGCATGCATTCCCTTAGTAATTAAGCCTTAGATAACACACCCTTAGAATAGAACAAACATAGGTGGATACCATCGAGTACGATGGGCGTGAGGGGTGCTAGCACCTTCCCCTTGCGTAACCGACTCCCGTACCCTATCCCTGGTCGAAAGACCTTCTCTTATCCATATTAGGTTTTCTGATATTCCTTTCCCTCTTCGGGATAAATATATTGGTGGCGACTCTGTTCACATTTCGCGAGCGTGCGACAGCTGGCGACTCTGCTGGGGATGTGATAGACCTGTGCTGGTCCATTCTTAGCGAGTCGATTCTAGCTTGTGTTTGTTTTCTTTTCTTTGGGTGTTTATTTATTGCTTTATTGCTTTATTACTTTATTGCTTTATTGCTTTATTTCTTTATGCATCGCATTTTATTTTCATATACTATGATTATTATTATGCTATTCTGTTGGGATGGGATGTTACTGATTTGAGGTAAAAGGCCCAATACCCAGGCCAGAGTGATACTTAGGCTACCTAGGACAGAGTGGATAGTCATGACGCCAACAGAATGTCAGGTTCTGTTGATTGCGATCATGAGACCCACGACCAGTTGAGGTTCAAATGGAATACCATTGTTGGCATGTATTTGCAACAATGATGGTGTCTCAGGAGAACTGTTAACGCTGGAGACCTTTTGACCTACCTTGTACTAGATCATACCTGTGAGAGGGGTTGGGAAATTTTGTTTTGCAGGAAAACATACCTCCATCCCACCCTATGCCCATTCATACTATCTATCATAATCAACGTCGAACCTCTGAATCTGGAAGGTTCGACCTTATTTGACTTATGCAAAGGTTATCTATCCTGAATCAACGTCGAACCTCTGAATCTGGAGGATTCGACTATCTTTGACTTATACAGAAGTTCTACATCAGTTATCTATCAGAATCAATCAACGTCGAACCTCTGAATCTGGAGGGTTCGACCACCTTTGACTTATGCACCGCCTAGTTATCAAGAATGCAACGTCGAACCTCTGAATCTAGAGGATTCGACCATATCTTATTGACCATGAGAAGTTATTATCACAAGAGGCCTTGATCCTTGATCCTGATTCCTACTGCATTTGCATCATCATTAACATTTTTGCATTCATGCATATGCATCCATGGTTACCAAGACTCCTACATTCTTCCTCTCCATCAGATCAGACAAGACAATTCCTCCACACCGATATCTGACAAGAGCTCACCGACAAAGAATCATGGGGAATTACAGAAAAAATCAAGCTACTATCTAAGGACCCCACGCCTCCTCATGGGAGTACCTTCCACCAATGGACCCTAAAGACTTTATGTTTGTCAGAGAACATTTCATTTGCATCAAAATAAGGCCAAGCCTGCCATTGTCTAGATTACTTCAAAGTACTTTCAATTGTATTACTTTTGTTGTTATCAAGTACTTCTCATTGTAAGAAACTCATTCTGTTTGAATAAATAAAAATAATGTAACATACATGTTTTTCTCAAATCATTTCATCTTTGTCATTATGTTCATTGATACTTCACTCATTTGTCTTAAGCAACTAAAAAAGGAGAATGAAGAAAAATCAAAAACACGTGAATCACTAATTGTATGCTTTTGGAACAAGATCCTGCTGAGGATGTACAGGCATTGTTTCAATTCCTAAACACCGGAGTTATAAGGGAGTGAAACCTTTGTTAACCCCTTTGAGCCTAAGGAGTAGTAGTTTCTTTTCAAAAAAAATATATACAAAACCCTCAATCTTAACCAGGGGCAGGGTAGTCTTCAGTTAGTGCGACCGAGCGCTCGATTTTCAGGTATTCCATCAGAGGATCAATCATATCTCATATCTCACAACAAAAGAAGAAGAGCACAATCCATAACGGATGTCTCCCATTCACTAAGAAGAAGGCAGTCACAACCTTTTCATCAAGTCAATCACAAAGTCATGCAACTTGTTCCCGAACGAGACAAAAAAGAATGAAAAGAAAGTCATGAACAATCAAAAGAAAAAGAAAAAAAAGAAGCAATAGCCCGCTAAGTCAAAAAAAAAAACAAAGCTTTGAAGCAAATGACTTAGGCAAAAATTAGGGCATATCCCGCTGGACAACGAAAACCAAAATCAAGAGAAACTTTTGTCCAGGCAAAAATTAGGGAAAGCAAAAGACAAAGCAAAAGAACAAAAATCCTCCAAGGGACAAGTTGTCGTGATCATCAACGAAAACACCAAAGGGTGGCTGCCACCTCCATCAAAGTTGCAAAGGATCCTCATCCATTACAATCCTTCCTGAAAGGCGAACACTCGTGTCAAACTAGCTGAACGTAGGACTGGAGAACATCACGAAGAAGGGGTGGGTTAAGTAGAACTTGAGCCTTTATCCTTTGTTTCTTAAACCGTGAACCCGGCCACGTTACAACCCTAAAAAGTCCTAATTGAAGCAGGGTTCGTTCTGAAAGCATACAAACTGTGAAATCATGTCAAACTGACTCCTAATGTTGCTGTGTCACTTGTGTTAGTATCAGTACAACATTTTGACAAATAAAACTTTTCTTTGAGATTAACATGTGCATTGCATTCTCATTATCCTTTTCAAAACAGAATTGTCTCTAACTTGAAAGTAAGTACTTGATACCAAGGAAAGTTCAACATTGAAATTCCATCGAGCAATCTTACAAAAGGGAAGGTTGGTCATCCACTAAGCAAATACCTAAAGAATCCATTAAGTGGAAGAGTTCCTTTCAATCTGAGGCATTCATTCCATGATCAACGCTGGGGCAAACCATTTCAATCTCCATGATTCAAGCATTATCAAGGTCCCATTTCAAAAGTTCATACAAGCTGGGGCAAGATAGTAACAATTCATCTCTTCACCTTCAAGCAAGTGTCAGATATCGAGATAGGTGTCGAGGAGTCAAGCCAAACACCTTCACAAGTTCTATCCTTCAAGCAATGACCTTTCCACAAAGGCATCCTCCATCCATCCTTCGAATCTTGGAAACAATCATTCCATTCATGATCTTACATTCATCATACATATCATTACATTCTCATTGGCGTATCTCCTTCAATAATCCAATCATCAATAAAGCAGGGGCATCCCCCTCACCTTGAATCTCAAACAGAGTTTCAGAACTCTATCTAATCTATTCCCCACACAAAGCAGAAACCCTAATCAATCAGTACACTGCATATAGAAATCATTGCATCACATCTTCCGAAGTGCATAAAATAAATCAAACATTGCATATGAAGCATAAGCCAAGTTACTCATCAGATGGGTTCTCTACAAGCATTCAATTGATAGTCCACTGGATCACTCAGAGTTACCATTGTGGTGTCATCCCCCAAAGTCAATCATGTTCATCTTTCTTCAACCCAGAGTTGATGTTTTTGTGTTCAACCCAGAGTTGACTTTCCTTTCATCTTTTAACCCTGAGTTAATTATCTTTTCCCACTCAACCCAGAGTTGACGGATATTTCTTGGCTTTTCCCACTCAACCCAGAGTTGACGGTTATCTTTTCTCTTTTTCCCACTCAACCCAGAGTTGACAGTTATCCTTTATTCAATCCAGAATTGATTTCACCTTTTCCCTCTCAACCCAGAGTTGACAATTACCTTCTTTCTTTCCCACTCAACCCAGAGTTGACGGTTATCTTTTCTCTTTCCCACTCAACCCAGAGTTGATGGTTATCTGTTGTCCTTTCCCACTCAAACCAGAGTTGACGATTATCTTTTCTCTTTTCCCACTCAACCCAGAGTTGACAGTTATCTTTTCTCTTTTTCCCACTCAACCCAGAGTTGCCGGTTATCCTTTATTCAATCCAGAATTGATTTCACCTTTCCTCTCTCAACCCAGAGTTGACGGTTACCTTCTTGCTTTCCCACTCAACCCAGAGTTGACGGTTATCTTTTGTCTCTTTTCCCACTCAACCCAGAGTTGAAGGTTACCTTTTATTCAATCCAGAATTGATTATCCTCTTTTCCCACTAAACCCAGAGTTGACGGTTATTTCTAATTGTTCATCCTTCCCCTTTCAACCCAGAGTTGAATTACTCTCTCTCAACCCAGAGTTGATGTCTATCCCTTGTTTTCAACCCAGAGTTGATGTTCTTACTTTCTACCTCAACCCAGAGTTGATGCCTATATCTTGTCCCCCTAATACTGATTCCCCTTTTCTTTCTCAATCCAGAGTTGATGTTGACCTCTTATTCAACCCCGAGATGACTTCCCTTTATTCTCCAACCCAGAGTTGACCTAATTTTCTTTTTCAACCCAGAGTTGATGTTTATTTCATTTCTAACCCAGAGTTAATTCGTTCAATCCAGAATTGATGCATTCTTCCTCTTTGACACCATCTTTTCCCCAACGGATCATATCTCTCATAGGGCAAATTTTCAGGTTTACTTAGTATTTAATCTTCTTCCACCTTGAATGCGCGAAAGGCTAACGCCAATCTCACTTTCAGGTTTAAGACGATTAAATAGGGGCAGCTGTTGTACCCCAAAATTTGCCCATTTAATTTTATTGCTAATTGGCTTATGTTTCTCATTTCATCTGCATTTTCGTTAAGTCATCATATCATCACGCATTAATAAGTAATTTGAAGTTCACTGGATCGAGAGTTTAGTTTTGGGCTCGACATTTGGGCATATTCATTAGGCAAGGGCTAATTCGCGTTATTACTTGGGGTCACAAGTCTGTCACTTTGAATATTTACAAAAGGAGGAGGATAAGGATAACTTATTAAAATTGCTTTCTTCTCTGAAGGATGAACAGGCTCATTTATTTACTCCAATGCTCAATAAAGAGATTCAGGCCATGATTACTTCGATTATTTCTGTTAAATGCTCTGGGCAATAGTCAGGTTATTAACAAAGAGAGAAAATTGGAGGCCTTTAATAAGTCTCAGCAACTTCTAGGTTTACAAGCCAATGGATTGATACCTTCTAGTATGCTTGTCCATGACAGTTCGGCCTATGCATCTGAAACCTGGTTTTACGGACAAAACAATTTTAAAGGCCCCATGCCCCCACTGTTTGACCTACACGAGGATCATGATTAAGGATTCCAAGTTTCACATCTATGAAAATGATGCTCTGAAAGCTTTTTCCACACATCAACAAAAGTTTAATCAAAGTTCCAAGCTTACAAAACTGATGGTTCTGATTTATTACAAGAATATTACAATTTCTGACAGTTATAAAAAAATGTCTCAAGTTATCATATCATTTCTATTTACATCCTATCATTCACAGGCAGATTTATGTTTCTATCCTAAGTCTAAATTGCCTTCAAGGTGACATCACTTGGCTTCCATAATTGAAATCCCATCAGAGTATCAGCCCTATGCCTGTAACCAAGGCCAAACCAGTCTTCTCCAAAGCTGCCAGACCTGCACAAACAATTCAAAGGGAGCTTCATTAAGCTATTTTAACAGACAACAGCAGTTAACAATAGTCTAACAGTTTCAGTTCTGCAGTTGGCATAAATATAGCTCGGTTCAGTCACAAACCCCATATAAAATTTCAGAGACAAACCTGTAGCATACAAAAAGAAAAGGGACTCAGCTCACAATAATCAATCCAAACCAATACAATACCTCCATACACAATTCAGTATCATCATAAAATAAACCTACACATGCCCATTCAACCCTTAAACCCCTATTTGTAACTAACCTCAACAGTTTTGGTAACTAACTTATTTTCAACCATCCTCCTAACTATTTCCAACCTCCAATCTATTTCTAAACCAGTCCATAACAGTTCCTAGCCTTCTAACAGAATTACTAACATTCTAACCGCATGTAACAAACTTTTATAACCAATTCATAACAACCTGTTAACAGAATTTTAACTAACCTAACCGAATTGCCAGCTCATCATTCATATAACAGAATTCCCAACTAACTTAACAACCAATTAACTGCCTCTAACCATACAACTAACTGTCTAACAGATTCCTAACTGTCAGTTACAAATAGCCAGCAATTCCTAACAACCCTAACAGACCTATAACAGATAACAGAAACTCAACAGAATATAACAGAAATCAGAAAATCAAGAGTTGAGCTAACCTTGAATCTTCTTCATCACTTCTATAAATCAGAACCACAGTCTTCAATTCAGCTCCTCCACAATTCTTCAAATACTCACTTCCATTCTCAGTGCTTCAGGCTCCCTCTCCCTTCACTCTCTCCACCTCTTCAATCATCACTCAATCATACTCTTCACCTCTGCAACTCTCCAATTTCGTTTCAATCTCCTTCATCTCCATGCTTCAACTTCACCTCTTCACTCACCCGAGCCATTCTTCACTTTCCTTCATTCATCACCATCTCAATCCATTCTCCATCATCTTCAACCTTCTGTCATAGCTTCATCATCATGTATCAACCGAACCTTCAATTCTCTATTAGGTTCATCTGCAAGAATGTAAAAATCTTATCAACAACAATCCTCCTCACTATTCTTCACCGTGAACAACACCAACGCCACACAACGCTCTTCCTCACTGCGAACAACAACAGCCTCGCATTCGGATTCAGAAAAGAGCAGACCGAAGAAAAAAGAAGATTCGCAGAAAGTAAATTGGAGACGAAAACGAAGAAGGAGTACGCATCAAGCCATACCTGAAAATCATAAGAAGCCTCCACGCATAGAAATCTTTAACTTCACCTCTTCGGCACGTTCACCTCGCGTATCGATTCATCGCTACTTAGCGACCTCACAGAAAGTGCCGTCGGAGAAGATGAGATGGTAGTTGCGCGTTGTCTGAAATTGAAGAAGCGTACGAGAGAGATTAAACAGAGTGTGAAGCGGATACAGTGGCGACACCGTCAAATTTAATCGGAGAAGAAGGAAGAGAGAATCCAACCGTCGCTCGACGTCGCCGTTCCGACTGAACGTGAGAGAGGGAGAAGAACGTGATAATCCCAAAGGTCACAAATGCTCAACCCTAAGCCCTCTTTATTATTTTTCTTTAATTGATGTTAATCCTAGTTAATTGTATTGTATAGAATTAATTCTGATATGATTAATGTTTTAATTATCAATAAAAATCTGATTTAGATAAGATCAGTTAAAAACATAAGATATGGATCAAATGTAAATAATGCTCTTGGGCCAATTGCTTCCTACACCCCCTGAAGGCCCATATGCACCATTTTTGGTGTGCTGAGGAAACATGAACAAAAAACAAACTCTGTTGGGCTATCCTGGTTGGGCCCTGCGCCCAGTTACTCTTAACAATCCCATTTTCACTGTTCACCCCCCTGTTTATATCTTTATTTAGGTTTAATTAGTTTTTTTTACCAATTTCTTTTAGGCGATAAAATACTATTTTCTCCTACTAATTTTAGACTTTAGTACTAGTTTTTGACATAGAAAATAATCACTAAAAAATATTAGTTTAGGCTTGTATTTTAATTCTTTTGCTTGATTAGAATTCTTGTTCTTTGTCATATAAAAATCAATAAAAATAATAGTCCTTTAATTCACTTTTGGTACTATATTTTGCATCTTGTGCTTTCAAGTTTTGTACTATATTTTCAAGTCTTTCTTTTAGTCATTTTTGCACTAATTTTGTATCATTGTTTACTTGTAATTTTGATCTCACTTGTGACCTCATTCCTTTAGATTTAGGACCTATAATATCTTCATAACTTTTAGGTTAATCTTCCCTTTGAAAAATCCTAACAATTAGGTATAATCATGACATTAGGCTATTTATTCATTTTAGGCTAGTTTTCTTCTTTTCCTTTTCAACTTTAAAACATTTAATAAAGGAAGATGCGAATCACATTAAGAAAGTGATAGAGAAATGAGTGGGATTCATTCCCTAATCTGTTTCTCAATCACTTAGTGACATAGAAATGAGTGGGATTCATTCCCTAATCTGTTTCTCTGTCACTACTTAATGGGAGAGAAATGAGTGGGATCCATTCCCTAATCTGTTTCTCGAACATTAACTAATGGGATAGAAATGAGTGGTATTCATTCCCTAATCTGTTTCTTGAACATTACATAATGGGATAGAAGTGAGTGGGATTCATTCCCTAATCTGCTTCTCGATCATTATGCATTTTTATGTGATTCGAATCGCGAAGTAAATTCCCTTAAAAAATCACCAATCAAAAACATCTAAAACACTTAATAAAGGCTCAGACCTAAACAAAGTAATGAAGTGGTGCGGAACCTTGTATTGGGTTTTGTTCATCATGAAGTTACATAAAAAACACAAACCAATCTTCTCTCTTATCTCTCTTGCCTCCGAGGCATTCTTTCTCTTGCCTTCAGGGCATTTTTTCTCCTAATCGGACACGTTATTTCCGCTCCATTCCCAGCTTAAGACTCCAGAGGTCGAGCAGCGGAGTGCGAATGTAACTGTTCAACTAAAAAACACAAACAAACAAAAACTAAAGAGCCGAACTACGGCGCTCTGATTCCTGAAAAGGATACGTAGGCATTAGGTCGCGGGGCCTAAGCGAGCACAACTATTTATAAACCCTATTTTCCCCGTGTTTCTTTTCTTTCATTTGCATGCATTCCCTTAGTAATTAAGCCTTAGATAACACACCCTTAGAATAGAACAAACATAGGTGGATACCATCGAGTACGATGGGCGTGAGGGGTGCTAGCACCTTCCCCTTGCGTAACCGACTCCCGTACCCTATCCCTGGTCGAAAGACCTTCTCTTATCCATATTAGGTTTTCTGATATTCCTTTCCCTCTTCGGGATAAATATATTGGTGGCGACTCTGTTCATTTTTCGCGAGCGTGCGACACCTTCTAAACCCCACGGCAAATTAAATAAATTATTTAGAGTACATGAAAACAAAGGTGCCACAATTCAAAATTTAAAACAAACATCATACGTCTATGTCATGCATTCACTGAAGAAATTCAATACAATTCATAATTGCTCATGTTAACATAGCGTAAAATCTGTCATACGGAATAGTTCAATATCTTTGAAATTATATCCTTTAAAACATCAAAATAAAACAAATAGAGTCATAACATAAACTCAAAACAATGTGTTCCCCAGTGTTACAATATCATAGCATGACACCTGACTCTAAACTAAACGCACTGACTCATGAGCTAATCCTCACCAAGTCGTAAAAGCCGCTATCCTCAATCTGAAAATGACAACATGTAAGGGTGAGTCTCGTCGCAATTAACAAATATTATTGCATCATAAATAATAACACATCATAGTTATATTAATCACCCAATTGTATTATATTCAGACAATTCAACAAATACCCAACCAACACATCATCACTTCATAACACTGAAACACATTCAATCATGTTATGAAAATCATGCATATGAATGAACTGACACTATACATGTGGTACCAAACATCATAAATGGGCATAACACACCAACCGATCCAACATCTTCAAGATACGGCCCTGCCAGCTGTTTACGGTGATTTCCGGTAAACAACCGCTAGTCTTCTAAACTATAGAATATACTTTGGTTACTCGCAGGATCGACTAGATTGATCATAGGACAAAGTCAAAAAGTTTGTCATTTATAATGAATTGGTTCGTATTGGTTGGTTATTTGGTCTTCGATATAAGAAAAAAATAGACAAAATGTAAAGGCTGACAATCACCTTGTTATACACGTAAATATAACTCTAGCGAAAGATGGAGCAAAGATAAACTTGCAAGAAACTTAGAATACAAGAATGTAAATTGCAGAAATTAAATACTTCGAAGTAAGTTTAAACGAAAGATAAAGTTGCAAGAATGTAAATGCCTGGAACGTAACGAAAGATAGAAAAATATTGAAAAGATACTTGCATAAAGATAAATACAAACGTATTTAAGATGGTGGTGTCATACGTACATTTCTCAGCGAACTCGTTCTCTTAACGCTTGATACTTGAGTAATTTGTACAAAATGAACACACGGAATCCTAACATTAAGACCCTTATTTATACTAATTTCGACTCTAACGGTCCTACACTAATGAAATGCCACGTTGCTCACATGCATACGCTTCGAATTCCTGGGGCGCCATCTGTCCTTGTTCGGTTACACAGACTATTTCGAAATTCAAATCCTCCCGCCTGAATCCTCTTTCGATACGTGGCAACGTGATCAAAACCGAGAATGCTACGAAAACACGCCAAGCTTCAGTACCCTTCGTATTTCGCAAAAACACTTAAGTCTTAAAGACAATTCACTTCGAATTAGCTCCAATTCCCATTATCTTTATTTCAACTTAAACAACATCCTCGAATCATGGCCATCAGTAGCCATTTTTATTCTCAGAAATGGTCATCAGAAACCATTCTTCTTCGAACTCTAATCCTTCAAAGAATATTTTCTCCAAACGAAATCTCCAGCCAACAAATTGCCCCCAATAAATGCCTGTTTCGAAAACAAGAGAAATAGGCGTTTCTTGTCATGATGAGATTTCATTTTACTCTCTTTTTAAAGTTCCAAGACAATTGACTAACGTCATAATCACTTATGACTCAACTTTCAAAGCGTCTTGTCATTTTCAAAAAACGTCTCTTCAGAACGTGCATTCCCACGTTTTGTCATTACTTGTGATCATTGCTCCTATATACTAGGAGTAAGGCTAACAACTGTTCGACCGCCGTTGGATTAAATCAACGTTTGTCGCGTGTCCTTTGACCTTTACCCAAAAGATTTGAAAGGGTTTCCACTAAACCTTTAAATATTTAAACCTTTGCCTTCACACAACTTCCACTTTCATTCTTCTGCTATCATCACAGAAAAAAGAAATCCTCTTTGGCTTTTTTAACCCAATTCTTGAAACAAATTCATCTATGGCGTCTTCTTCAAATGCTCTCCAACCTATTCAAAAGCTTCAAAATCCCCCACAGATAAGGAATTTATTCCAGACCCAAATGCCGAAGAGGCTCACGCTATCTACGCTTCTCAGGTAATCATTCCTTTTGAACTTTCTGGAAAAACTCATGCCTTCATGGGTCCTTTACCTGGAGGAAACAACCCTTCTCTGGGTAAATTTTTCCCTGCTTATTATAAAACTAGGCCTTTGGTTAGTAAGAGCAAAATAGATGAAGATGGCCATCCAATCTTAGTTGAACCTGTTAATGCAGATGATACTTCGACTGAGACTACCGCAACCTTAGAAAAAATTAGGTTAAACTATGTAACCAATTTCGTGAAAGTCTTTAGGTCAATTCCTTTAGCAAAAGATCCTGACCTGTATTACGCTTGGCTAACTAAAGTAGAAAAACAAAAGGCTTCATTTTGGAAGGAACTAGGGATTTATGACCTAATCCAATTATCCAAAACAGGTTTAGAATACAACCAAACCATGCTAGTAGCATCAGTACATTTCTGGGATGCTTCTCACAATACTTTCCACCTTCCTTGTGGAATGATTACTCCTACTCTCTTCGACATATCCGCTATCACAGGGATTCAACCAACTGGGGAACTCTTCGATCCCAACTTCATGGATACTGACACCATTCAGTTCAATGAAGCAACAGTCACCTATACTGCTTTTATCTAAAGATACCATGTCCAAACGACTACAGAAGTCATAGATGAAGAACACATTGCATTTCTAGCACTCTGGCTTTCAAGATGCGTTTTTTGTTCTAGGTCTATCTAAGTGGAAAAAAAGATATCTTTGTATGGCTAACCAGATAAATGCTGGGAAAAAGTTAAACTTAAGCCAATTGATTTTAGGATTCCTTTACGAGAATCTTGGTGAAGCAACAGATCTTGTTAATAACTACAAAACAGGATCTCTTATTTTCGCTGGCCCCTTCTGGTTGTTGCAGCTATGGCTCAATGCAACTTTCGAGGCTCATCTCCCATACAAAGGTACTGTGGATGAAGAAGATATAGCTATTAAAAATCGAACAGTGGAAGGAACTAGATTAGCTCACCTAACTCCAAAAGAAGAAACGGGAAAACTTCGTGAAACCTTTTTAGCGTACATGATGATGTTCGCTAAATGTTATCAGTTTAGTCCTTCCATAGCTCCCTTTGTAAAAAGGAAAGTAGGTCCTGAATGGTTTACTCGAGAATTTTCAGCAGCTTCTCCGGACCAACAAGCCGAATCCATGGTTATTTTGGAGGCTTTCCTCACTCCTAAACTGTTATACCACCGACTTCGATCTCCCAAAAGTCATTGCTATCTTCTTTGCTACCAACCAAATCTGGTATTGAGACAATTTGGGTTGGTTCAACTTAAACCAAAATGCATGTATGACAAGAGGAATCACATGTGTCTACACACTCTGCATTTAGCTGAAGATGAATATGAATCCAAAATTTCCAAATATGTTGGCATCACAACTCTCTCTCCCATCTCCTTCGAACCTGCCTTTTACTCTACCATAGATTTTCATCAATGGTGGACAGATTATTATACTACGCAAATCTTCGATGCTGAGAGCCTTACTCAAGAACGAACCGAAGCTTTTGTTGATGTGCAGGCAAACTTCCATGAAGGTATTTCGACTCATATCAAAGAAATCCAAGCCTTTCAAAAATTCTTTGAAACTATCTACAGGCCTGATGACCTTAGTCGGACCGTTCGTGAAGCTGCGGTCACTTTACGTGAAAAGTTTTCTGCTAAACTGGATAAGCTAAAATTGCCCACGTATGTTCGACCTGAACTACGTTATGAAGTGGATTTTAAGCTTAATCCTCCAAAATTCCCTCCACTACCTAGTGCTGACTTTGGTGTGTCTCTAAGTCCTCCTTTTCCAGACTGGTTTGTGTGTGGGAACGTTCCCAAAATTCTTTGCGAACAATCTAAAAAACGCGCTGAACGCGTGGTTCCGACTAAGCACACCCTGGATAATTTCAATGGACATCTTCATTTAAGTCTTGAGCATGTTCGTGTTTTAACTCCTATACCTGAAGGTTGGAGTTTGGATTATCCTTCGACTAACTTTCTTTCTTTACTCAAAGACTGATTTCTATCTTGTTCACAGCTGTGAGTCGAAAGAGGGTTATTAAGGAAACCCCTGCACAGAAAGGCGCTGGAGCTTCGAAAGGCTCCAATACAAGTGGGAGTGATTCTGCCACTACTGGCAAGAAACCCACGGTACGTACATACCTTATATTCTAACTTGTGCAATTTTCTGAATATTACTCACTTTGATTAATGTGCATTTTCAGAGTTCGAAGCCTCCGACACCTTCAAAGCAGAAAATTCCTCAAACAAATGCTTCAGATGATGAAGATAAATCTCCCCTCGTACCAGACAAGCAGCGAAGAAAAGACAAAAGACTACCATCTCTTTAACCAAAGAAAAAGGATCTGGGACTTCGAAGCTTACTTCATCGAGTGACAAGGTATCTCTCAATTCTCCATACATTATATTCTGCGACTGTCACAAATAACATTTTAACAATTCCTAAAATTGTCAAAAATTCATTTTCCCACTATCATAATGACCTCGATAGTGTACCCACGTGACATGATTACTCTTCGCAACTTCTCAAGCCTAGACTTGACGTTTCTACTTCTCTAGCCGCAACCATCATTAAATGATGACATCACTTTTCCAAAACGTCTACTTGAGACGTGCGTGTATCAGTTTCTAAAATGATTACACTTCAACTTCCAAGGCGGGAAACGGCGGAGTCCATAACTTCTCTTGGGGAAACCAAACACGGTCCAATCAAAACTTAAAGAATAATCACTCTTTTATGGCCAACGTCCTCTATATAAGCCTTAGTATTCTGCTCATTTCTTCATCCTCTTTCCATATTCCTATCAAAATTTTCTCTCTTCTTCTTGTACTCCTTTAAATACAGAGTTTGAAGAATTTCTTTTTTGTATTCCCTCGTTTACAATGACACCTTTAACTTACAATACTATCAGGTCTTCTATCAAGAAAGAATTCAAACTTTCTGTAGAAGAGTTCGATGAGAACCAAATCAATGTTGACGCACTCTTTGCCAACCAACAACTACAGGTTTACCAGGGAATCCTGGAGGGATCTGTTTATCCAAACATGTTGGCGGACTTCTGGATGTTTGCGTCCCTCCGTATAGATCCAGAAGGAAGAACCACCATTGTGTCTTAGGTTCGAAGATCCCGTATCACCATTTCTCCCTCGACTATCTCTGAACTGCTGAGATGCGAGAATTCTGGAGAAGTGTTTGATGATAACTCCTTCAGCATGACCACCTCTTCTGTCTTGAGGGCCCTCTTGGATAACGATCCTTTTAGTGCCAAGATCATCAGGATTTGGCATCAACTTTTAGTGGGCAACTTTCACCCACGAAACCAGGATCAAGAAAGCATCATGGTGGAGGATCTGAAGTTCATACTCTGTGCCATCCGGGGAAGGAAAATCAACTTTCCATTGCTGATCTTCAAACAGCTTGCCGAAGCTGTTGCTATTGCTGCTTCTCGTCAAGGCATAGCGACATGTTTTCCTTATGGAAGGTTGTTGTCCTATATGTTTGTCAAATAGGGAATAGTGAGGAGAATGCGCATGGAAGGATCTCTAGATCTCTTTGAAGCAGAAAGCTTGCCCTTGTTATCCTTGGAAGGCTTGGAGCAAAGGATCAACTAAAGGGTGCACTATTTGAGGCATTGTTGGAGGCGTTGTAGGCCTTAGTTTTATTGTTTATAATTTTGAACGCTCCTTTTGATAGCTTCTAGCGTGCCTCTATTTTTGTAACTTTGGTTATGCATGCAAGCACAATCTCCCCCCCTGAATGTACTCTTTTAATCATGATGAAATATATTTTGACATTGCTCTGTCTTCTTAGTTTATTTACTATATACCTCACTTAGATGCGAAGCCATTTTGGTGCTTGCTCAACCATTTTGGCCTACGGCGCACACTTTAAATATCTATGTTTTTGCAATTTTTACTTCATGCATGAGTGGTTTGTATCTTTTCAGATACTTCCCATTCACTCTCAAAATCCTGCGATCTTATGCCAACTCTTCTATCTCATAAGCATTATTTGAGAATACTTTTAAGATTCGAAAGGGTCCTTCCCAGTATGGGGACCATTTGCCTAAAGCCTGATTCTTTTGATCTATAGGCAAAATAACTTTCCAAACTAAGTCATTATTGATAAATGTTTTACCTTTCACCTTTTTGTTGTATGCTCTCGACACCCTTTCTTTTTGTCTTTTTATCATTTCCAATGCTCGAAGTCTGTCTTCGTCCAGATCAACTAATTCGTTCATCATCATTTCCCAATACATGTTTGGGGGAATTTCTGCTTGTCTTTGGATCCGGACTGGTTGCAAGTATATCTCAACTGGGAGTACTGCATCGTGTCCGAACGTCAACTGGAAAGGTGTAGTGTTTGTAGCTTCTTTTGGTGACGTTCGACAAGCCCAGAGTGCTTGGTCCAAAGTTTTATGCCAATTCTTAGGTTTTTTCCCTACATGTTTCTTGATGAGACCAATTATTACCTTATTGGCTGCTTCGACTTGTCCATTTGCTTGAGCGTAGTAAGGTGTAGAAGTAAATAACTTGAACCCCATTTCTTTGGCGAACTCTTGCATCTTTCGACCAGTAAACACTGATCCCTGATCTGTGGTTATACTTTCTGGGATTCCGAATCTGTATATAATGTGACTTTGAATAAACTCAAGCACAGCCTCCTGGTCCACATTTCCAAGTGGTATCGCTTCAACCCATTTTGTGAAGTAGTCTATTCCTACTAAAATATATCTTTGACCTTTGGAAGATGTGGGACGAATTTCTCCAATTAAGTCTAATGCCCAGCCTCTGAAAGGCCATGGTTTTATTATCGAACTTAATTCATTTGCAGGCGCATGTTGAATACTTGCGTGTTCTTGACATTCTTGACACCCTTTTGCAAACTCTATGCAATCTTTTAACATAACGGACCAATACATTCCATAGCGAAACAAAAGCCATTTCATTTTGTGCCTCGCTTGGTGAGCACCACATGCCCCACTGTGTACGTTCGAGAGAGCCAAGTATGCTTCAGCTTCTCCTAGACACTTTAGTAAAACACCTTCAGGAGTTTTCTTAAACAATTCATTTCCCATCAAGAAGTATGACAAGGCTCTATACTTTATCTTTCTATCTGTATCTGTCGAAGGATCTCTCAAGTAGTTTACAATTGGACTCCTCCAATCTGTATCTGCTAAGGAGTCTATATTAAGAACTTCAAATTCCTCTTCGTTAGCGAAGCCTAATTGTGAGTTCTCCAGATCACTTGGAGATAGCTTTGTGGCCATTGCTTTGCCTCTTACTTTAATCAGTTCTTCTAGTTTTTCCTTTGATACTCTGTATCCCGAGGCTAATTGTGCTAAATCATTTGCTTCTTGATTGTTCACCCTTGAGACGTGTTTTAACTCCACATACTCGAATTTTTTAAGCAGCCTATTTTCTATGACAAAATACATGATCAAATTCTCTTTGATACATTTGTATTCTTTTGTCAGCTGCTTAATCACTAATTCCGAGTCTCCTTTAATTTCGACGCTGGTTGCCCCCAATTCTAACAAAGCTTCAAGTCCAGCGATCAGTGCTTCGTACTCAGCTTCGTTGTTAGAGCATAAGGGACCTTAAATCTTGTACTTGAGCTTTGTTGGAATTCCATCAGGAGAAATTATTAGTATCCCAACGCCACTTCCTTCTTTATGCGTTGAACCATCGAAGTATAACTTCCAAGGCTTCAACTCTACATATTGTTGAGGATTCTCAACCACTGCATGGTCAACAATGAAATCTGACACGATTTGTCCCTTCATTGCCTTAAGGGGTTGAAAGATTAGAGAGTACTCAGTAAGGACCAAAGCCCATTTGCCAATTCGACTATGCAATATTGGTTTAGATAGCATATGTTTAATGACATCAAAATGAGATGAAACGTAAACATCAACTGGCTTTATATAATACTTGAGTTTAATGCAAGAGAAATATAAACAAAAGCAGAGTTTTTCTATTGCGCTATACCTAGTCTCTGCATCATTGAGTACTCTACTTAAGTAATAAATGGCTCTTTCGATGCCATTGTCATCTTCTTGAGCTAACATGCTACCTATTGTGTTATCTGAAGATGAAATATACAGGCGCATGTGCTTCTTCCCATTTGGGGGGGAAAATATTGGTGGATGCATCAAATATTGCTTGATTTTCTCAAAAGCTTCTTGATGTTCAGCATGCCATTCGAACCTTCCTTGCTTCAGTCGAAGTAAGGGGAAAAAAGCTTGCGTGCGTCCACTCAAGTTAGAGATAAATCTCCTTAAGAAGTTTATCTTTCCCAATAAAGATTGTAGTTCTTTCTTCGTGGATGGAGGCTTTGTTTCCATAATAGCCTTCATTTTATTCTGATTAATTTCTATTCTCTTTTTGTGGACTACGAAGCCCAGGAAATCTCCAGCCTGCACAAAGAAAGCACATTTAAGGGGATTCATCTTTAAGCCATGTTTTCTCATTCTTTTGAATGATTGGCTCAGATGGTCGAGATGACTGTGATCTGAAACAGATTTTATAACAATGTCATCTATGTACACTTGCATGAAAGTTTCTATAAAATCATGAAATATAGAATTCATGGCTCTTTGATAAGTTGCCCCAGCATTTTTTAGACCAAAAGGCATTACAACCCATTCATATGTGCCTATTGCCCCTGGGCAACGAAAAGTTGTTTTGGACACATCTTCTTCTGCAATGAAGATTTGGTTATACCCAGAATATCCATCCAACATACTTAGATATTCGAAGCCTGCGGCTGAATCTACTAGCATTTCTGCCACAGGCATGGGATATTCATCCTTAGGAGTTTCTGCATTTAGATCACGAAAATCTATGCATACTCTTAATGAACCGTTCTTTTTAATAACAGGCACAATATTAGCAATCCACTCAACATACCTTGTAGTTCTGATGAACTTGCAGCGGAGAAGTCTTTCGACCTCTGTTTTGATCTTCGAGAGAATCTCTGGTGCGAACCTCCTAGGAGTTTACTTGATGGGCTTCTTCCCTTCCTTTATAGGCAGCTTTAATTCGACCAAATCTCTCCCTAAACCAGGCATCTCATCGTAGTCCCAGGCAAAGCAATCTTTGTTTTCTTTCAATAACGCAATGACTCTTGATTTCAAGGCTGGCTCTAACTTTACACTAACGTATGTTACCCTCTTCTGATTTTCGTCTCCAAGATTTACTTCTTCGAGTGGATCTTGGGCTAACATCTTTATATTTGACGCCATTGGGTCTTTCTCGAATCCTAAGGGTTCTTCATCATAGATCGCGTCCAGCCTTTGATTTTCCTCTTCACCTGAGATCTTTTCAATTTGAACTGTGTCGTCAGGAGGTTGAGGGATAAAATGTATCCCAGGACCCGTCGCTTCTACCTCTTTTTGAATTGCATCGACAGTCATGTTTAATAATTCGGCTTCGAGAGTCATTTTTCTTTTGTTCTCGGCTATGTAAGCCGAAATCCTTTCGAAGAAGGATGACTCAGACATCATCAACGTCGTCGTCCCAGCCTATTGGCCGTATTGCTGGCAAATGCTCCATTGGTGCCGTATCTTCTGGACCATCCATTATTTCTCTGTTCCACTAAAATCCGTTTGGGTGTAAGGATAAATAGTATAGAGCATTCTTATTCGGGGAGTATATATCTTCCACAGTATGGCAAGGCCCTATGTTAGCCAAGTTCCTGTCGAAACTGGTTTTATTGACTTGGTTAACTTCAGCCATGTAGTAACTTTGATCTCCTTCGATGTTTTCAACTATACCATCCTCTCTCTAGATGGTTAACCTCTGATGCATAGTTGAAGGTACTGCAGCAACTCCATGGATCCATTCTCTTCCTAGCAAAAGGTTATAATTCGCTTTTGCTGGTATCACCATGAACATCGTTGACCTTGTGACCGAACCCACAGTTAAATTCACTTGGATGACTCCCAAAGTTTGCCCTATTTTGCCTTCGTAGTTAGACAAGACCATGTTATGTGGCCTTATATCAGTGTCGAACATACCAATTCTTTTCAACATGTACTGGGGCATTAGATTCACTAATGCCCCCCCATCTACTAGGACTTTGTTAATGCCAACATTTTCAATCTTAGCCCTTATGTAAAGTGGTTTTAGATGGTTTCTCATGCCTTCATCAGGCCTCTCAAAGAAGGCATTCTGCTCTTCGACAGCCCCGCTGTTTAGCACATAATAACACACAGGTCTGTGTCTTGCCATCTCTTCTGCATCAGCTTCCTCACAATCTTCAGCTTCTGTCTCTTGGTTAAACTCATGAGGGAGTACTGATACAACATTGTAATTAAAGTTTATAGATGACACTCCGTCTGAGTCGAAGTCATTTGTCATCCTATCGTCCTCTTTCCAAGGACTGGAATGCATCTTTTCTTCCTTCTCATTTTCAGAACTGAATAGTTTGCGTTCTAACGGAGGTTTGCTTGATCGTGCCCCCTGCATTGGGACTTTGGTACTACTAGACTCTCCAACCTCCTTTGCCTTGTATTCTTTCTGGGCTTTCTTCATCCTTTGGTGCCTTCTCCACTGGGATCTGGACATAGGATGTTTGCCTTTGTAATTCTCCAACATGTACATCTATCGATTTGAGGTCTGGAATTGCTTTCTATAAGCCATTACAGTCCTTCCTCCTTGGTCCCAACTTCGCCACTTGTTGTTTCTTGCACTAGCTTGTGTCCATCTATCCATGGGTATGTTTGCAGGAAGCTTGAATGTCACTCTTCAAGCTTTAGGATGAGGACTATCAGGCCTTTTTGATGGTGCTCGATTGTCGAACACATACATGTTGGGACGGAGTCCTTGAGACTCTCTACCAGTAGTGAGTATAGTTCTTTAGAATGATTGTGCCATAAGGCTATCATAGACTGCCCCGCATCTGGGGCACATAACAATTTCTGTGTTTTCCTTGTGACACCTGACTAGGAAACCCACCAAGCTTTCTTCTGACCTTGGATAAATTTTCAGCAATAGGTTTCCTCCTCTCCAAGGTTGTTCCATCCTTTCTCGTTGGGCCATATCATAGTTAGATTGGACCCTTCGATTCAGCATGATCGAACATCTTGGACACATTAGCATTTGTCCAGAATTCCTCTCGTGACACCTCCAGAGATAATCTTTCAAACTTTCAACTTTCTGTGGGAATTTCACCACGTTGACATTTCCTTGTTCTCTCAATAAACACTTTTCTAACTCCTCTATTTCAGACAAAGGCTATCTAACATTCACCATGTTGACACCTGCTGGGGAAGCTTCGGAGATCTTTATCTGTTGGAGTTTCACCCTGAGGTCTTTAGTGGCCTCGCTGGTTTTCCCCTCTGTATCTTCATTGATTTCGGTCTTGGCAGATTCTTCAACATCAGTATTGAAGGTTGTACTGTCATTTAGGCTATCAGTAGCCTGCTTTACAAATGAAATTAATTCCAATTCAGCAATATCAGTTTCAGACACCTCCACCATGTTGACATCGAATGGTTCACACAAGTTAGTGTCAGCAACATTCAAAGGATCTGCGTCAACCTTCATATGATTCTTTGCCTTATCAGTAAATTTCAGACGTCCATCCTTGATAGCATTCTGAATTAGATCCCTGAAAAGAAAACATTGTGAGGTTTTATGGCCTAAAAAACCATGATATTTACAAAAGCCTCGTTTCTTCCGTTGTTCTAATGGAGGAACTTTGGAATTAGGAGGAACTATCATCTGGCCATCTGTTACTAGCAAATCAAATATTTCGTCACATTTAGTGACGTCAAATGTATAAGTTTTCTTTGGAAATCTATCGCTTTTATCATTTTGGACTGGATTTTTTCCATTCGAAGGGGTGAGCAACTTGCAAGAATAAGGTGGTGCCTCTTTTAATTCGGCTAGGTCTATTTCGACCTCTTCAACTCTGTATGAATCCTCGAAGGGTTCGCCCTCAGCGTCTTCAGCTTCAATATACGCTACCATCTCTTTCTTGTAACTTTTATTTGCTCTGGCCTTTTCTGCTTTTAGTCGTTCGACATGTCGAACCCTGTCTGCCAATTGGGCCATATCCCTTAGGTATTGGGTATCCAGTTTCTTTCTGATTGAATAGTCTAGACCGCCTGCAGCCATTTCAACTAATTCATGTTCTGGGACAACCGTGAAGCATCTTGACTTTAACAAACGGAACCTGTTCAAATAATCATCTATAGGCTCCGTGAACTTCCTCTTGATGCTAGCCAATTCCTTCAGACTTATCTTGGTTTGACCCATGTAGAATTGTTCATGGAAAAATCTCTCCAAGTGTGCCCATGCATCTATGGAATTTGGGGGTAAGGTAGTGAACCAAATAAAAGCATTTTTTGTTAGCGAACTAGGGAAATATTTAATTCTCAAATCCTCGTTGCCTGCTAAATCCCCTGCTTCTGTCAAATATATGGCTATGTGTTCCACCGTCGATTCACTAGTATCCCCTAAAAACTTCGTGAATTTGGGTACCTTGGTACCTCTTGGCAATTCTGTTTGCATAATATATCCTGCTATGGGGGATGTGTAGTTTGGACGTCGAAGTCCAGTATTAAGGCCATTATTGGCCATAATTCTCTCTATCATGGCAGTTAAATTATTCTCTGTTGCCATATTTTCTCCCCTAACCCTGTGGTCTACTTCATCTGGATGTTCGTTCCTACCAACTACCCTTAATCTGGGACCTTCTTCGATAGTCTCTTGTTGTCCAGGATTGGTCCTTCGATTCGGATTTTCTAGATCTATCACTTGGTTTCTTTCAACGGGTGGTTGCCTAGGCGGAGGAACTACATCACCAGGTGTTGATCTAGGCGGAGGAACCACTTCTTGAACACGTTCCAAGATTGGATCACCCTCTCGATAAGGGGGTTGGTTATTTCTTCGCCTAGTTTGTGGAACTCCCATAAAATCTGCCATTCGATTTATTTGTGATGATATTTTTTGGAAGCTTTCTACATTGTCCTGGTTAGTCCTGGTCATGTTTGCTACTAATGGTGTAAAGAGTGACCCTATTTCCTTAGCAAGAGCACCTAGCATATTGTGGTTACTTGCGTCCATTTCTTGCCTAAATGCTGCTTGACTACTGGTAGTTAAGAGAGGCAATTGGCTTGATGTACCTGTATTATGTGCACTTCGACCTATCGAACCCGTATTAGGCGAAAATGTCGTGGCATTAGGTGCAGTATATGTAGGTCTTTCCATATACGAATACGGCATTCCATAAGGGTTTCTAGGCCTCCATCCATCGAATGTAGATGAGAATGGCCTTGGAGAATGTACTTGACTTATCGAGAAATGAAGCATCTCGTTTGTGTCTGTCACATGGGGCATGGTAGTCGAACTGGAAATTGGGATCGTTCCTGTTGGCCCTGATGTGTTTTCGGGCATGGCTTGGGAATTAACTCCAGTCGCAGATCCTCCCGACACGGGTATTTCCTGTTCTTGTGATGTAGATGTCGAAACATGTGTAGTATTTGCTGCTACTGTTCCTGACCCTTGTGGGGGATCTTGATGTCCCCCTCCACTGGTCGAATTGACCATTTTCTTGTTGTACCTTCGTTTTGGAATCGGTGGCGCACTGTTGGTTAATTCATCGTTCCTAAGGTTCATACAAGGTCTTGATATGTTCTAGAAA
The DNA here is from genome assembly GCF_029867415.1 of Vicia villosa. Lineage (NCBI taxonomy): Eukaryota > Viridiplantae > Streptophyta > Magnoliopsida > Fabales > Fabaceae > Vicia > Vicia villosa. The sequence continues at coordinate 119,125,087 of NC_081183.1, read as the reverse complement.
AAACAAAACAACCAATTAATAACAATCTGTTTGACACTGTCCCACTTGGCGTGCCAATTTGTTTACGGTGATTTTCGGTAAACAACCGCTAGTCTTCCAAACTATAGAATATACTTTGGTTACTCGCAGGATCGACTAGATTGATCCTAGGACATAGTCAAAAAGTTTGTCATTTGTGATGAATTGGTTCATATTGGTTGGTTATTTGGTCTTTGATATAAGAAATAAATAGACAAAATGTAAAGGCTGACAATCACCTTGTTATACACGTAAATATAACTCTGGCGAAAGATGGAGCAAAGATAAACTTGCAAGAAACTTAGAATACAAGAATGTAAATTGCAGAAAGTAAATACTTCGAAGTAAGTTTAAACGAAAGATAAAGTTGCAAGAATGTAAATGGCTGGAACGTAACAAAAGATAGAAAAATATTGAAAAGATACTTGCATAAAGATAAATACAAACGTATTTAAGATGGTGGTGTCATACGTACATTTCTCAGCGAACTCATTCTCTTAACGCTTGATACTTGAGTAATTTGTGAGTGATTTGTACAAAATGAACACACAGAATCCTAACATTAAGACCCTTATTTATACTAATTTCGACTCTAACGGTCCTACACTAATGAAATGCCCTGTTGCTCACATGCATACGCTTCGAATCCCTGGGGCGCCATCTGTCCTTGTTCGGTTACATAGACTATTTCGAAATTCAAATCCTCCCGCCTGAATCCTCTTTCGATACGTGGCAACGTGATCAAAACCGAGAATGCTACGAAAACACGCCAAGCTTCAGTACCCTTCGTATTTCACAAAAACACTTAAGTCTTAAAGACAATTCACTTCGAATTAGCTCCAATTCCCATTATCTTTATTTCAACTTAAACAACATCCTCGAATCATGGCCATCAGTAGCCATTTTTATTCTCAGAAATGGTCATCAGAAACCATTCTTCTTCAAACTCTAATCCTTCAAAGAATATTTTCTCCAAACGAAATCTCCAGCCAACACCAGCACAAATTCCACACAATGGGAATTATGCCCTTCACCGAATCCCCACATCATCAGGATTCAACCCTCAACAAATGATTATGAATGAATGCAACATATATAACATACTTATACCATCATCATCATCATCAAGTATGTTTAAATATATATTAGAATAATTCAAATATCATCTAATTATCATCATTATACAACTCATAAATTATCACATGATTATTACTTCAAACATAGCAAGTATTAACACATTTCATCACATATATGTACAATACATCATTCATCAAGAAATAAAATCATGTTTCAAAATAATTGAAGTTACACCTAATCCTATCATTTAAACACATAGGTTATCTCATAAGGTTCATCGTGCTCGAAACGGCACCAAAAACGGACATACGGTTTGAAAGTTATGGTCTTCGGAAAATTTGTTAAAAATTTGTATGTTGTAGGTCGACGCACGAGTTCCATAGGTCGACGCATAGAATTTTATGCCCCCCTCGGGTTTGCTCAGGTCAACCCATGACTCAACTCATGCTGGTCTTTTGGGAACCTGTAGGTCGACGCATAAGCTTCATAGGTCGACGCACGCTGCGCTGATACAGAATTTTTTTCTGCGATTTTGACATCTTTCCTCTCCCAATCTCAATCCAATCACACCATAACAGTTCCCACACCAAAACATCATCAAATAACATAACATACTACAATTATAACACAATTTAGGGGTCATCTAACACTAAAATCATTCATCAATTCATCAATCACATCAATTCAACAAAACAACCTAAATCTCCCAAAACCCCAAAACCTAAACATACCATCCAATCGATCTAACTAATATGCCCAATCAATATCATCACTTAAGATACGATAAGAGAAGTTAATTGGAGAGTCCCCCTTACCTTAGTCAAAAGTTCTTGATTGGTCTCTCCCTCTACTGCTCCTCTTTCACGTTCTTGAGTTCCCAATTCTTCAGTCTTTTCACGTTCTATCCCTTCTCTCCGATTCCCTTATTATTTTATGAAAATAACATTAAATTAGTAATGGGCTTTACTAACTTAACACCTCCTTCTTACTAACATCACCCATGGACCAATACCATAAATCATTCTTTTCCAATTTATATTCATAAAACCAAAATAAGTCTAATTATTAATTCAATTTCCAATTAAATTAAAAATTAAAATATACGGGTGTTACAACTCTCCCCCACTAAAAGAGTTTTCATCCTCGAAAACATACCTTAAGTAAAGAGTTCCGGGTAGGAGTCTTTCATCTGGCTTTCCAGCTCCCAAGTAACATTTCCATCAGCCGGTCCTCCCCAAGCTACTCTGACCAAAGCTATCTCTTTGCCACGTAATTACTTCAGCTTTCGATCTTCAATCCTCACAGGTAAAGCCTCAACCGTCAAGTTGTCTTTCACCTGTACATCTTCTACTTGGATCACATGGGACGGATCCGCAATGTATTTCCTCAACTGAGACACATGAAATACATCGTGCAAATTCGCAATCATTGGCGGTAAAGCAATACGATAGGCTACTTCTCCTACCTTCTTAGAAATCTGAAATGAGCCAATGAAACGCGGTGTCAACTTCTTTGACTTCAACGCTCGACCAATGCCCGTCATAGGAGTAACCCTCATAAATACAAGATATCCCTCTTGAAACTCAAGTGTTTTCCTTCTACTGTCGTGATAACTTTTCTGACGACTCTGAGAAGCTTTCATTTTCTCCTGAATCATCTTAATCTTTTCCGTAGTCTGTTGCACAATTTCTGGCCTGATCACAACACTCTCACCAAATTTGTACCAACACAACGGCGTCCTACATCTCCTAGCATATAAAGCCTCAAACGAAGCCATACCAATGCTCGAATGATAACTATTATTGTAGGTAAACTCAATCAACGGTAAATAACTATCCCACGCACCACCTTTCTCTAAAACACAAGCACGCAACAAATCTTCTAATGATTGGATCATCCTCTCAGTCTGTCCATCAGTCTGCAGATGATAAGCAGAACTCAATCTCAACTTAGTGCCCAAAGCCTTCTGCAAACCTTCCCAGAACTTAGACGTAAATGTCATACCCCAATTTTTGACCCTAAGATCATACATCATTTACATATCAATCATCAATCAAGAGTTTCATCTTAAAGCTCTGCTCTCGGTGTTATGCTCACTTCATCTGTAAGAGGGATCATCAAACACCAATGTTTTTCTACTTGTATATGTTTTACTAACCAAAATACCAAAGATATTGCCTTGTGCTTTTGTATGTTTGTGTTTTGTAGGTACCAAGTCAAAGTATCCATCAAAAGGAGCATTTTTCAACAATTTCACTGTGCAAATCGATTTGCATAAGGTGTAAATCGATTTACACAACTGATTCTGCACCAGATTTTGCTTCTGCCATCAGTGCAAATCGATTTGCATAAGACAGCAATCGATTTGCATAACTGTTTTTTCCCCAGATTTTGCCTTTTTCAGCTATGTAAATAGATTTGCATAAGATGCAAATCAATTGCACCAGTGCGAATTTGGAAAAATGAAGGCAAATTTCAGCTTTTGAAAGTGTTGACATCATTTGCAAGCATGGGAAGCATGACTTAGTTCTTGTATTTGATTACCTACATCATTTAATCATAAACCCTCATGTGATTGCATCAAGACCATTGGATTTCATTTTTGGCTCCAAAACCATTTCCCAAGCCTAATTCTATTTTCCAATCCTAACTCCAAGCCACAAAATTTCCCAAGCCTAAGTGCTATAAATTGAGGCATTCCCCTCCTCATTTTTCAAGCTTTGATAGCCAAGAAACTTATTGCAAATTCTCTCCTCACCTCTTCCAAACCCATCACTCAAAGCTCTTTTTCTTCCACACAAATTAGTGAGTCACATCTTGAACCTCACTAATTTAGAGCTAAACCTCAACATAAACACTACTTTTCTTCATCAATTGTGAGAGATCAAGGCTTGTGGTTGTGTGTTCTTGAAGAAGATTCAAAGTTTGTGAAAGATTTGGTAAAATTCTAGATCCATTCCATAATTCAAGATGTGATCCATTGTTGTTTATGCTTGATGCACCTTTGGTGCTACATTAATGAGATTTAATTGCTTACTTGATACATTTTCGTGCACAAATTGATCCAAGATCACAAGGTGTTTGGCTTTATGTTTAAACAAGTTTTCTTCTCTTTATTTGCTGTTTTTTTGAAAACTGTGTTGTGCAAATCGATTTACATCTTGTGCAAATCGATTTACACAACTGAAAACTGCGCAGATTTTGAAAACAGAGTTATGCAAATCGATTTACACTCTATGCAAATCGATTTACACTGGGCAGAATGCTGATTTTTGTGGTTTTTGACTTGTTTTTGGTTCTAACTCATCTTCTACTCCATTCTTTTGATATTTTCTTTGAATCACAAGTTAGAGGCCTAATTTCTCTCTAATTTCAATGGACTTAGGGCGTCGATAGGATGAGAATCCAAATCCGCAAAATTAAGTGATTGAAATTATGGATGAAAGGAGCTTTTAATGTGGTTCCATCTTTTGTTTCTCTTTATTTTGATCGATGAAAGTCTTAATACCTTGAGAATTCTTCTGGATTCTTGGTAAAGACTAGATCACTCACCATTTTTCTTTTCGTGCGGTATTGCTTTCGGAGAGTGATCTACATATCGCTTCTCTCGCATGCATTAGCACATAAAGTTTTGACCGGCCTCGTTGTAGGGTGATTTCTACATAAATCACTTGGCGATCTGCTTAACATAGCGCAATATTTCGTGTCCCGAATCAAAAAGATCAAATATGGAAGAGAATTGTATGCGGTTGATTTAAGACTTATAGAGGTTTATCGTGTAGTCGCTATGATTTTATCAAGCTTCTGATAAATTTCTATTGAATTTAAATCCGAGGACATCCTTCACTCACCATCGATCTTTCTTACTAACTTTGATAACATACTTGACAAGTTTCAAGATGGTTATCTTTAACATCTAACAATTGACTTTAATTTCCGCAATTTAATATACCGCTCTTTATATTTCTCGCTTTATCGCTTTATTTTATCATTTCATCATATTTACATTCCGCCATTTTCTTTTTGTCCATTTGGACGTATGTTTATGCTTCCGCTATTTTTCTTTTGTCCACTTGGACCATACTTTATTTTTATGCTAAAACACTAATAAATAACAAAAATCTAAAAAACATTTAATGTTCTCTTTTGGACTATTGGTTACTATCCCTAGCATTTTGGAGATTCGGACTTATGGACTTAGTGCCCCTGGACCTTTACTCTGTTGTTACTCTGTTGTTATTCTGTCTGTCTGGCATTGGATTGTTGTCTGTTTATGTGTGCAGGTATTTCCTTGAAAGCCCTTGATGGTTAATTCCAAGGCATTGACATAAGGATTTTACCCGAAAACAATCGTTACTCTGCCCGATTTTCGTCGGAATTTTAATGTGCTTAATGCAAAGTGGTGCTAAGATAATAATTTCATCTGGATCCCCAAGTGGTAATGTGATGGTTTAGTATTGATATTCCAAAGGATGGGAAATCTACCTTGACTCATAATGTCAAGTGTTGGCTTCTTATTTCGGTTAGACCGTTTCTCTCCTTAGCTTTTATTTTACGCAATAGGATAGCCTCTTCATCTCCTCCCCTTCTTTAATTTTCAAAATCTTCTCTCTTTTTCCAAAACATTCTTATGTTTGCAAACCTTTTCAAAACCTTTTTCTTAAAAAATATCTTTTGCCCTTAGTGGCCTTTTCCTCTTTTTCTTCAAAAGTTTAGACACTTTTAATTATCGAAACGAGTGGTTATACCCCACGATTTTGAAATTGATTGATATAATGAGATCTTTTCCGCATGAGAGAGCTAGTGGCATACTCGTCGATTTTATCCGAGTTGAAGCCCTTCTTTCATTAGCGATGCAAAGAACTCGTTTGTTCTCATGCTCAAGATCAATGGCTGAGTATTTCTCTCCGACGACAATAAAGTGTTTATTCGTTTTTTTTTAAATGTTTTCCCTTTAAGCGGAACTACATTAGCTCTGACTTCTCCATTGCACCGAGGAGGTATGTAGGCACAAGGCTTAATGTCTTGCCGAGCTTATTTTAAAATAAAATAAACCGTTTTTAGCACACACGACACAGATTTTCAAAAAGGTTCCTGTGGAGTACCACAGATATGAGGGGTGCTTAAAACCTTCCCCTTGTATAAACAACACCCGTACCTAAGATCTCTTCTTCTTGTTTTAAAAACAAACTTTGGGTTTTATTCGTTCTTTTCCCTTTTCCTTTGGAAATAATAAAGCGCGGTGGCGACTTTCACTGAAATATTGATTCGAGTCAATCCTATGGCTTCGATATCAGATTTTCCCCGCTACAGAAAAAATGGCGACTTCACTGGGGATCCAGTTTTAAGTGTGTTAAGCCTATTTTTGTTTATCTGTGTGTTTTATCTGTATATATTATTGTGTGCTTTGTATGTTTATTTTCTTTTTTCTTTTTGGTGCTCGATGGTTCCTCTGTGATGAGATAAAGTCCTAACCCGGACTTTGGTGAGTAACTTGAGATAGGAGGTGGTAAGACCAATAGTCGCATGTCAGGAGCAATCCTTAGCATGAGCGTCATATGGTGGAACCCCAATCAGTGGAGGCCTCATGGAAGGTGGTAGTTGTTGTTACGAACCATCGTAAGAACGCTATTACTTTCAATAGTGAGTGTCCGTAGAAGCTGAATGGCCTAGAACCCTCTTAACCCATCTAAGCCTTTTTAGGATGTAGCGCAGAAACAAGTTCGAGTACCAATTTGAGCTTGTTGTCATGCGAGGCTACACTCAGACGAGGTCTTTTTAGGCATATTATTGGCGCCCACGAGCAATTGTGCGTGCCGATAGTATCCGATAGAAGATTGAAAACTCTGGGAACCTTTGTAGAACCCGTTCGGCAGGTACAAAATTCCCTAGTACATACCTTTGTGGGTGGTTCTTAACTTTGACTCCATGCTCGTGACGTCGAACCTTTGGACTTTGTTCGTGCGGCCATGTGTGATCTTGATTGTGATTGATGCATAAACCATGCATCCATGCATTCATTTGATTTCCAAGGAACTCATAGGTCTTTCTTTGTAAACATCATAAGTTTCATCAAACTCAATGGATCTTGGGTGTCGATGGGGTGAAAACCTTAATCCACCAAAATGGATGATTGATCTTGATGATAACTTGATCAAAGCTTTGATCTAATATAGGATTTACCTCCTTCATGTTTTGATGTTTACAAATTAATAACTTGAATTCTGTGAAAATCAAATAAATAAAAAAACAAAAAAAAACAGCAATTGCATCATTTGCATACATACATCCAGGTTGTCCAGAAAACTTATTCTCGTCTGTCTCCATCTTCAGAGTGGTTTGCTTATCTGTCAAGCTGATTCCTCGACACATTGAACTAGAAGCATGTATCTGAAGAGTATGGAAGAACTTCAACAAGACCAAGAGTTTCTAAGAGCAGAGGTCAGCGAGTTGAAAATTCAGATGAATCAAATTATGGAAATCCTGCAAGTCTTGTTGAAGAAAGAATGCAACATTCCTCCGATTATCACAAAGCAAGTGAATACTCCTTTAGCCTTTTCCGTTGCTACTCCAACTCAGGGGAAACCATATGTTATGTCATGTGATTCATATTTTGAAGTAGAGAAGGAAACACCTGTTTGCTTTCCTCAATCAGTGCTTCATAGGACTCTGCATCAACATCCATTGTTTGTTCCTTCTCAAGGTAACAAAAAGCAGAAACAAGATCAGAACCGCGATAGGACTCACTTTGATCCTATTCCTATGTCATATACTGAATTGTATCCTACATTGGTCCATAAAGGGTTGATCACAACAAGAGCTATGCCTCCTCCTCGAGATCCTCCTTCCAAAGGATTTCAGTCTGATCTTTGTTGTGAGTTTCATCAAGGTGGTGTAGGTCATGATTTAGAAGGCTGTTATGCACTAAGGACTAGAGTTCAAGAGTTGGTGAGATCAAAGATGTTTTCTTTCAAGGATATGGGTCCTAATGTCATCACTAATCCTTTGCCAGATCAAAGTGGCTTAAAACAAGTAAAGCCAGACAATTTTCCTAAAGCCAAGTGTTTCAGACGAGATAGCTCATCTTTGTTGCTGATTAGTCACTAGGCCATGTTTCTGTACTGTTCGTATTTCCTTTATTGTACTGTTTACTTTTAGACTTTGTTTGTTTCTGAATGGTGATTTTAATGAAATGAGCATTGCATATTTTGAATTCATTCACATCTGCTATGTTTATGCTTATGCTTTCTTTTACAAAACTTTTTCTTCCATTTTTCTTTCTCTATCAAACTTGTGTTTTATGCAAAGATTGAAGGGAGGATGATGACAACGAAATACCCAAGTTGTTGAACTGTATGCTTTCAAATAAAACTCTGCTGATGATGTACAGGCATTGTTTCAATTCCCAAACACTGGAGAAATAAGGAAGTTAATCCCTTGTCAACCCCTTTGAGCCTTCGAAGTAGGAGTTTCTTTCTGTACGAAAAAACCCGCATTTTTAACCTGGGGCAGGGTAGTTCTCGGTTAATTTGGCTGTGCATTCTATTTCAAGAGAATCATTCAGTACACCTTTCAACAAAGGTTTCAATTACAAGCGTTCCTCCGCATACATCAAAGAAATGTTGGAGATGTCAATCAAAAGCTGACGATGGTTATTCTGAATCATTAAGCAAGGCAATCACTATCTTTCAAAGAAATATGTATCAAAAAAATATATACAAATAAAAGCCTGCTAAGTCAAAAGTCAAAAAGATGACTTGGGCAAAAATAAGGCATCCCGCTGACTGTAAATGCAAAAATAGACAGTTCAGGCAAAAGTTAGGGATATCAAAAGAAAAAGATGAAAAAAAGAAGTCAATAAATTCCTGAACAACACAACGTTGTGACTACCAAAAGGAAGAAGTGACTGCCATCTTAAAAGTTCTCTTTACTTGTGAGCTAACATCATTACAAAGGTGCAATTCCAGAAGCCTCTTGGAACCTGAATGCATGAGTTGAATTAACTGAGTTTAGGACTGGAGATCATCACGAAGATGGGGTGGGTACAATCAAATTTTGAGCCTTATATCCTTTGTTTCTAAAACCGTGAACCTGGCCACGTTACAACCTTTAAAAGACCTAATTGAAGCAAGGTTTGTTTGAAAGCATACTACAACAAGGTTGCGTAAGCTGACTCCCATGAGATTTTCCAATCATTTGTTTTGATATCATGCCTTTGCTTTATCTTTCACTTTGAATGTCTTAACCTTTATGTTTTGACCAGTGATTCCATTTGCTTTACATCAATAACATCATTCCAATAATGATTTTGGTTTCAAAAATTTTCTTTGAGCATTGCATTAAAATTACCATTCTTGAATGAACATTTTATTTGTAAGTAAGCACTCATCTTTCAGGAAGTTCAAACAGTCGAAAAACTTGATCAGTGATCCTATCAGGGGCACGTTACTTCAAGATCCTGTTGTTCAGATGTTCATTCAAGATTTATTGATCAGAATATCGTTTCAAGACTTGTACTAGGGCAAGTCATCCCAACATGCATTTAAAGAATTGAAGCCATGATCAGTTCATCCCCAATACAGTTCAACTGAAGCCATGATCAGTTAACTTACAACAATCACTCAATCAGGGGCAATCTTCTTCAGCAATCCCCAAGCAGTTTTATCAGCCCTTCTCAAAGGATCATCGTTTTGATACAGTTACCGGTGTAATAGAAGTGTGTTTAAGCATCTTCTTCCCAAGCAGAGTTGGCAGAGTTCTCGTGTTGAGGAATCAGAGTTTTAATCTTGCCTCACAAAAGAGTCTCCCTCAGTTGTCACAAACAATTGCATTGCATTGATCATATATCATGCATAGAAAAATTCAACATCATGCATTGAAACAAATTTCATACTCATTTGCATTTTTCGAGGTTCTGTTGCTATCAACATCTTCACCTTGAGATCAAAGTCCAACTTACTTGGCACCCATCCAAAACAGATACTTGTTTGTCTTGTCCGTCTATTGTTGTTCCTTGATGTATCCTTTCTTCATTTAGGGCCATTCCTGGATGTTATGATTTCTCTCTCTTCTTTCACTGTCATTCCTGAAAGATTTCCACCATGTTTTATCTTGGTTCCCTTCAATCATGTTTTATCTTGATTGTCTCTGATCATGCTTTATCCCGATCGCCACCATGTTTTGTCTTGGTTCCCTTCAATCGTGTTTTATCTTGATTGTCTCTAATCATGCTTTATCCTGATCGCTTTCGACCATGTTTTATCTTGGTTACCTAATCATGTTTTACCTTGATTGTCATTTGGTATTTTTTCAATCATGTTTTACCTTGATTGTCATTTGATGTTATCCAATCATGTTTTACCTTGATTATCCCTTAATGACATCCAATCATGTTTTACCTTGATGGACCTGTGATGATTATCTAATCATGTTTTACCTTGATTGTCCGTTGATGATTATCCAATCATGTTTTACCTTGATTATCCTTTGACGATATCCAATCACGTTTTACCTTGATTGTAAGTTGGTGTTGCCCAATCATGTTTTACCTTGATTGTCATTCGATGTTGCCCAATCACGTTTTACCTTGGTTGTCATTTGATGTTGTCCAATCATGTTTTACCTTGATATTCATTTGATGTAGCCACATTCATGTAGGCCTCAGATACTCTCTTCTCGAAGTTCAATCATGTTTTATCTTGAAAGCTTTTGTCGACTGTTTCTTTCTTTTGTGAAGTCCGATTCTATTCCTGGATGACACATACCTTTTCCCCAGTGGAATCCTTTCTTATCTCCCCAGTGGTGTTATACTTCCCTCTATTCCATAATCATACTTGATGCATCCATTAGCATCGCATCATACCTTAGGTTCAAAAATTGTGTGTTTTATATTTAAGTCTCTTCAATTACGTCGAGCTGAGGATTTTAACCCTCACATCTCCGGATAGAAGAAACTTAAATAGGGGCATCTGTCATACCCCAATTTTTGACCCTAAGATCATACATCATTTACATATCAATCATCAATCAAGAGTTTCATCTTAAAGCTCTGCTCTCGGTGTTATGCTCACTTCATCTGCAAGAGGGATCATCAAACACCAATGTTTTTCTACTTGTATATGTTTTACTAACCAAAATACCAAAAATATTGCCTTGTGCTTTTGTATGTTTGTGTTTTGTAGGTACCAAGTCAAAGTATCCATCAAAAGGAGCATTTTTCAACAATTTCACTGTGCAAATCGATTTGCATAAGGTGTAAATCGATTTACACAACTGATTCTACACCAGATTTTGCTTCTGCCATCAGTGCAAATCGATTTGCATAACTGTTTTTTCCCCAGATTTTGCCTTTTTCAGCTATGTAAATAGATTTGCATAAGATGCAAATCGATTGCACCAGTGCGAATTTGGAAAAATGAAGGCAAATTTCAGCTTTTGAAAGTGTTGACATCATTTGCAAGCATGGGAAGCATGACTTAGTTCTTGTATTTGATTACCTACATCATTTAATCATAAACCCTCATGTGATTGCATCAAGACCATTGGATTTCATTTTTGGCTCCAAAACCATTTCCCAAGCCTAATTCTATTTTCCAATCCTAACTCCAAGCCACAAAATTTCCCAAGCCTAAGTGCTATAAATTGAGGCATTCCCCTCCTCATTTTTCAAGCTTTGATAGCCAAGAAACTTATTGCAAATTCTCTCCTCACCTCTTCCAAACCCATCACTCAAAGCTCTTTTTCTTCCACACAAATTAGTGAGTCACATCTTGAACCTCACTAATTTAGAGCTAAACCTCAACATAAACACTACTTTTCTTCATCAATTGTAAGAGATCAAGGCTTGTGGTTGTGTGTTCTTGAAGAAGATTCAAAGTTTGTGAAAGATTTGGTAAAATTCTAGATCCATTCCATAATTCAAGATGTGATCCATTGTTGTTTATGCTTGATGCACCTTTGGTGCTACATTAATGAGATTTGCTTGCTTACTTGATACATTTTTGTGCACAAATTGATCCAAGATCACAAGGTGTTTGGCTTTATGTTTAAACAAGTTTTCTTCTCTTTATTTGCTGTTTTTTTGAAAACTGTGTTGTGCAAATCGATTTACATCTTGTGCAAATCGATTTACACAACTGAAAACTGCGCAGATTTTGAAAACAGAGTTATGCAAATCGATTTACACTCTATGCAAATCGATTTACACTGGGCAGAATGCTGATTTTTGTGGTTTTTGACTTGTTTTTGGTTCTAACTCATCTTCTACTCCATTCTTTTGATATTTTCTTTGAATCACAAGTTAGAGGCCTAATTTCTCTCTAATTTCAATGGACTTAGGGCGTCGATAGGATGAGAATCCAAATCCGCAAAATTAAGTGATTGAAATTATGGATGAAAGGAGCTTTTAATGTGGTTCCATCTTTTGTTTCTCTTTATTTTGATCGATGAAAGTCTTAATACCTTGAGAATTCTTCTGGATTCTTGGTAAAGACTAGATCACTCACCATTTTTCTTTTCGTGCGGTATTGCTTTCGGAGAGTGATCTACATATCGCTTCTCTCGCATGCATTAGCACATAAAGTTTTGACCGGCCTCGTTGTAGGGTGATTTCTACATAAATCACTTGGCGATCTGCTTAACATAGCGCAATATTTCGTGTCCCGAATCAAAAAGATCAAATATGGAAGAGAATTGTATGCGGTTGATTTAAGACTTATAGAGGTTTATCGTGTAGTCGCTATGATTTTATCAAGCTTCTGATAAATTTCTATTGAATTTAAATCCGAGGACATCCTTCACTCACCATCGATCTTTCTTACTAACTTTGATAACATACTTGACAAGTTTCAAGATGGTTATCTTTAACATCTAACAATTGACTTTAATTTCCGCAATTTACTATGCCGCTCTTTATATTTCTCGCTTTATCGCTTTATTTTATCATTTCATCATATTTACATTCCGCCATTTTCTTTTTGTCCATTTGGACGTATGTTTATGCTTCCGCTATTTTTCTTTTGTCCACTTGGACCATACTTTATTTTTATGCTAAAACACTAATAAATAACAAAAATCTAAAAAACATTTAATGTTCTCTTTTGGACTATTGGTTACTATCCCTAGCATTTTGGAGATTCGGACTTATGGACTTAGTGCCCCTGGACCTTTACTCTGTTGTTACTCTGTTGTTATTCTGTCTGTCTGGCATTGGATTGTTGTCTGTTTATGTGTGCAGGTATTTCCTTGAAAGCCCTTGATGGTTAATTCCAAGGCATTGACATAAGGATTTTACCCGAAAACAGTCGTTACTCTGCCCGATTTTCGTCGGAATTTTAATGTGCTTAATGCAAAGTGGTGCTAAGATAATAATTTCATCTGGATCCCCAAGTGGTAATGTGATGGTTTAGTATTGATATTCCAAAGGATGGGAAATCTACCTTGACTCATAATGTCAAGTGTTGGCTTCTTATTTCGGTTAGACCGTTTCTCTCCTTAGCTTTTATTTTACGCAATAGGATAGCCTCTTCATCTCCTCCCCTTCTTTAATTTTCAAAATCTTCTCTCTTTTTCCAAAACATTCTTATGTTTGCAAACCTTTTCAAAACCTTTTTCTTAAAAAATATCTTTTGCCCTTAGTGGCCTTTTCCTCTTTTTCTTCAAAAGTTTAGACACTTTTAATTGTCGAAACGAGTGGTTATACCCCACGATTTTGAAATTGATTGATATAATGAGATCTTTTCCGCATGAGAGAGCTAGTGGCATACTCGTCGATTTTATCCGAGTTGGAGCCCTTCTTTCATTAGCGATGCAAAGAACTCGTTTGTTCTCATGCTCAAGATCAATGGCTGAGTATTTCTCTCCGACGACAATAAAGTGTTTATTCGTTTTTTTTAAATGTTTTCCCTTTAAGCGGAACTACATTAGCTCTGACTTCTCCATTGCACCGAGGAGGTATGTAGGCACAAGGCTTAATGTCTTCCCGAGCTTATTTTAAAATAAAATAAACCGTTTTTAGCACACACGACACAGATTTTCAAAAAGGTTCCTGTGGAGTACCACAGATATGAGGGGTGCTTAAAACCTTCCCCTTGTATAAACAACACCCGTACCTAAGATCTCTTCTTCTTGTTTTAAAAACAAACTTTGGGTTTTATTCGTTCTTTTCCCTTTTCCTTTGGAAATAATAAAGCGCGGTGGCGACTTTCACTGAAATATTGATTCGAGTCAATCCTATGGCTTCGATATCAGATTATTCCCGCTACAGTAAATCTCGGATCTCTATCATACACGATACTCGAAGGAATACCATGCAGACTAACTATCTTCTCAATATACAATTGAGCTAACTTCTCCATCGGATAATCCATTATTACCGGTATGAAGTATGCAGACTTCGTCAACCTGTCCACAACAACCCAGATAGCCTCGCAATTATTAACAGTCCTCGGCAAACCCGAAACAAAATCCATTGATATGCTATCCCACTTCCATTCAGGAATAAACAGCGGCTGCATAAACCCTGATGGCTTCTGATGTTCAATTTTTGACTTCTGGCATGTTAAACAAGAATAAACAAACTCTGCAATTTCTTTCTTTATTCCAGGCCACCATAATAACTTTTTCAGGTCATGATACATCTTGGTAGCACCAGGATGAATGCTCAATCCTCTACGGTGTCCTTCTTCCAAAATATTCTTTCGGAGTTTAGCAACATCAGGAACATAGACTCTATTACCAAACCTCGGTATACCACTCTCGTCAATTCTGAATTCACCACCTTTTCCTTGATTAATCAAAGTCAACTTATCGATCAATTCAACATCAGCTTTCTGACCCTCTCTGATAACTTCAAGAATACCGCTAGTCAGCTTTAGCATACCCAATTTAACACTATTAGGAGTGCCTTCACATACCAAACTCAAATCTCTAAACTGTTCAATTAAATCCAATTCTTTCACCATTAGCATAGACATATGTAAGGACTTCTTACTCAACGCATCAGCAACCACGTTTGCCTTACTGATGAGTGCTATATTGTTGTAAATTTGAGTGTGAATAATTAGTACTCATCGGCTTAATTCAATTGTTTTACATCAATAAACCTCAACTTTAGTCAATATTTAGTATAGTTTACGTTATAGTATATATATTGTGTTATCGTGTAAATATCATTGAGTTTAATTGTTTTCATCTCATTTTTGTAGGTATTCAAGCATTGACATTTATTCATAGTTATATAGAGCATTGAATAAGCTTCCAACGCTTCGAACCGGGCGCAAATCGGAGTTACGGTTCTCAAGTTATGGGCGAAACACTGCAGAATTTTTGCTGTTTCTGGTGTATTCCGCCTGGCGAATTTTGGGCTCGCCGGGCGAGCCTGACAGACCAAAAAATGCGAAAAGTTGTTGTGTTGAGCCACCGGGTGAAGCCATTTTGCCGCCGGGCGAAGCGGTGCTGACAGAAACACGTTTTAAGGGTCAAAAACATAATTTTTAGGTTATGTTTTGGGTATTTTTGAACCCCAACTCATCAACCTTCCATTTTTGGTAGATTTAGCTTGGAAACAACATTTGGGACTTTCAAATGGATGATTCGGGAGTTGATTTCTCATCAATCGGCGATGATAAAACCGTGAGATGTTTGGTTTTCTTCTTTTCTTTTCTTTTCTTTGTATTTCTCTTTTGTTGAGTTTGTATGTAAATTACTCTAAACATATGGATGTTTGTTACTCTTTCTACTAGTTGTATAAAGTTTGCTTTACAAATCTTAATCGGTATTTTTCTGATCTTTTTGCTTAATCGCTTCGGATTTATGTTGTAATAGAAATATGCTTCGTGAATCTTGATTAGGAGAATACATGTTAGTTCTAGATTCTAGACATAGGGTTTGGGGTTAACATCCACATAATATCAGAGTTTAATGCTTCTGTGTTGTTCGATCGGTTGAGACATTGTCGAAAGAGCAATATAGTTGAACTCTCGTCGGTGTTGCAGAAATGGACATTAATGTGAGAGGTATGTGGTGATTCTGATGAGTATTGTAGATTGAGTTCAACGGAGTGATAAATCTAAATTTGTGAGGATTAGTTTAGATTCAAACCAGATAAGTTATTTGTAACGCCCGGAAAATAAGTATATACTTGATTTGGACGTTTGTGACGTTTATTGGAATTTTACCGTTTTTGGAGTCGTTTCAGTCGGTATTAGTTCGGGATGGCGGACTAATATTTAATTGAAGGTTTTCATATTTTTGGTACCGGAAATATTATTAAGGTAATATTCCGCGTTTTGGGGCGTTTGAACGATATTTGAGCGTAGGGGCATTTTGGTCATTTCCGCGAGGAAGATATTTTCTTTATAAAGGAAAAAAAGATAGGAAAGAAAAAGGAAAGAAAGAAGAGAAAGAAAGAGAAGAGAAGAAGAAGAAGAGGAAAAGAGGAAAAAGTGGAGATTGGTGGATTCTCGACCGATTCGAGTTCCGATCGTTGCTATAGCAAGGTAAGGGGGTGAATCTAATTTATCTTGAATGTATGATTCTTATAGTCTTGTTCTTGTTCTTGTTCTTCTTGTTTCAATTTCCACAATTTTCTTGTGTGATCTTTGTTTGATTTAAGTTTGTTTGAGAATGATTGTATGATGATTAAATGATATCCTTGTTGTGTTATGGTGATTGATCATGCTTTCTTTTCCATTCCTATGGCTTGATTGAGTTTGGATAAAATGTTAGGTTTTGAGATAGATTGATGAATCAACCATGAAAAGCTTGATGTTATGTTGTTTATATGGTATGTATGTGTTGTATTGGTGTTATAATGATGATTTGGAGTGGTTTTGGTGGGTATAAGGGGCTTGAGACAGTTCTGTTCGTGCTGGGTTTTTTCTGGTTTTTCTCAGGTCCGCTAAGCGGCCTCAGGCCCGCTGAGCGGAGTTTTCGTTGGCCCGTTTCTGGAATTTCCGCTTAGCGGCCCGCTGAGCCCGCTGAGCGGCCAACAGCATTTTCTGTTTTTCCAAAACTTCGTAACTCCTGAACCGTAACTCCGATTTTGTCGTCGTTCGAAGCGTTGGAAAGCTAACGCAATGAACTATACTATTATCTAATTAAATGATTCATAGGATGTAGTCTCCTATTATTTTTATTAGGATCAAGTGATGAATTGTGTAGTATGTTCAACTTTCCAAACTTTGAAACCTTGTAACTTTTGATCCTTAGCTCCGTTTCGTACGCCGTTCGAAGTGTTAGGAAGCTAGTTGGATGTTCTATATGATAGTATAGGCTTGGTTAGCTTGTTATTAATTGGTTATGAGGTGTTGTTGATGAAATCACATAATTGTTAATGATGTAGGATGTAGTAGTGGTTGGTTGATTTTCATAAATGGCTTTGTGAACTAGTGCATGATAAATCATGATGATGTGTTATGTATTAATGAATGTTCGTTCTTGATGTGAGACGATGTTTGGTTGTTTGTTATTAACATGATGTGTGGCCTTATGGCAAGTAAATGTTGTTATGAGAATGATGTATTATCATTGTTGAATTGTTGTTATTACAACTTGTTGATGATGTATTGATGAAGTTGTGGGCCGATGGCCAATATTAATTTGATGTGTATAAGTGTGTTATACGTTCATCTATGCCGATGTGGCCAGTATGTTTGAACGGTGAATGTGTGCTGTGTGCTTATTAATGCCTGTGTGGTAATTATGGTGTGATGTAATTGATAACGATGTTATTAATTGGTGATGTATCCTTTTGGATAGAATATAAACGGTGTAACGTGGGTATGTGACCGTGTTATATTGTTGATGATGTTGTTGTCGTGTAATAGAGTCATATATTTGCACAGCATAACATTTCATTACGTTAATGGCGGAATGCTATTAGCAGGTGGCCTGTATTGGCAATTATTACCAGTGGGGGCTTAATGCTCGGTAAAAAGGTGTATTTGCCCTAGTGGCAAGAGGTCATCAGTGGGGGCTAAATGCTCGATGACGTTTAGTCGTAGCTTGATGCTCGACAAAGGTGTATTTTCCTTAGGGAAAGAAGTCCCAGCATAATGCTCGGCAAAGGTGTATTTGTCATAATGACAAGGGAGTTTTACTCCGGATTTGGTACCACATGCATATGCATAGTTGAGTCTCATTCATCATTGTCTGTCTTTATATTTATGTTATCATTCATGTGTCACATTACTTATATATTGATTGTGGTTGAATGAGTGGATTACTTTGTTGTATGATTCTTGATGATACTTGTTGGCATTACTATAATTGTCATGCTTTCATTATGAATTATATTCTCACCCTTCTGCTGATTTGATGCTTGAGTGGCATCCTGCAGATTAGCCGCTTTGGGAGTCTTTTGGAAGAGGTAGTTCTCCAATTGGTCTTGTCGGTCGCTCTGATACGTAACACCGGGGAGTCGGGAGTCTGTTGTTATTTATTTGTATATGACTCTTTTGAATATGTATATGTGATGACGTTCCATTGTGTATTGTAAACACTTTATTTTAGAAAACTCCTCTTTGAGAGTGAGAGATATATGTATATATATATGTTCATATCTTCCGTGTGTTATGTATCATTTTATTGGCAGGTGTGTATGCTTTTGGCATCGTTGATGTCCGTTTATTTTCTAGGTGTTTGTTTGGTTACTTAGTGTAACATCCTAATTGTGTTGTATGAAATTTTAAATACTCTGATATTTTCTTGCCTAAATGCTTTGGGTAGAATTGGGGTGTTACATTAGTGGTATCAGAGCAGGTCGGTCTGTCCGGCCAGTGTTGTCTAATGTTGTTTAATTCCTCAGTATGTGATAAGTGTGTGGAGCACTGTCAGTACTTGTTGTGCCTCTAGTCGGGTGTATGCAGGAGTGGTTTGAAGCCTAGTGGGGGAGAAGATATGCTTCTCGGATATGTTTCAGTTGCAAGATGTTAGTATGCTACTGAGGGCAGCAGTACTAGTGTTGTTGGAATTTGTTGTTTTCTGAAGTGAAGGCGACTTGGACTTAAGACTTTGGTTGTTAATCAAGTTGGAGTGTCATGGAGTAGATTTCGGTTAATTCTAAAGAATGGAATTTAGAGAGTTGTGATGCTCTAACGCTACTGATGGACTATGAAGTTGTTGTTTGAGTAGCCTTGTGTGAGTTGACGTTGTTAGAAACGTTTTGGAACTCGAGTGAGAATTAAGAGTATGAAGAGTTGAGTAGGATCTCGGGAATTTTATTCTTAAGATTTGTTAGAAGTGTTTTGGTACGTAGCTACAAGATGTCGGGTTGGCTGGTTCAAATAATCTTGAGAGATTTGTGAATTATGGAATCATAGTGCTTCTGTGCTATGAGCAAAAGTTGGAAAAGAATATTATTAATGTTAGTACTGATAGTTTATACTCTATTATGATTGTCGGCTACCTATTGACAAATTGAGGACTTGATCACCCTTAATCTCTTGTTGATAGTAGACGGGATCGTACTGGACGTGATAGGCTTATCTGGCTAGTTTGATAATATTGGAAGTGAATGAGTCGGTGCAAGGTGGTACGACGTTGTTTATGTTGTCGACGACTTTGGATGTTCTTGAGGAAGAGCAATTGTGGGAATTGCGGATAGTTGTGCATATGTATAAGTGTCTCTTGAAGGATTAATTGATTCATCGTCGAAAGGAGGAATTTTGTCTTGGAGTTCTATTTTGACGGATTTAGTTCCTAGAACTATTGTTGTGTCGAGGGTTCCGTATCGGATGCCAACTTCTGAGTTGAAAGAGTTGAGGAGTCAACTTAAGGATTTTCTTGAGAAGAGGTTTGTTCGTTCAAGTGTGTCGCCGTAGGGTGCATGTGTTTTGTTGGTTAAGAAGGAAGGTTCTATCAGGCTTCGTTTCGATTTTAGACAATTGAGAAAAGTGACAATTAAGGAAAAGTATCCACTTTCGAGGATTGATATTTTGACGGATCAAGTTGGTTGGAGCTTGTTTGTTTTGCAAGTTTGATTTGAGGTATGGGTATCATCAGTGTGAAGATGATCATGCTAAGTATTTGAGAATTGTTTTGTCCGTGTTGGGAAGAAGAAGTTGTTGGCTAGGTTTCCTTGTGTGAGTTTTTGGTCGAGTGAAGTGAATGTTCAAGGGGTAAGTGGTGGTTTATGCTTTTATGCAAGTTAAGATTTTTGAAAGGATTTATCTGTCACAAGATTTAGAGTTGGAAGTTGTTATTTCTGTTTGGGAAATTTGAAGGCACTAATTATTCGGATCGAGATTTGTGTGTGTAAGTGACTACAAGAGTTTGAAGTATTCATTTGATCAGGACGAGTTGAATGTGAGAAACCATTGCATACGTCTATGTCGATGATTCGAGTATTGTGATTGTTGAAACAGTTGTGAGATTTGTGTTTGGTTCGTAAAGTGACTTCTTCAAGTGTTGAGCTTTATATGTGAAAGCTTACTTATGGTATTCTTGATAAGATTAGAAAAGGTCAGGAATCGGATTTGAATGGGTTGATAAGATGACATTTATTAGTCAAAGATAAAGATGGTGATCTTCGGATTGATAAGAACAATGTCATGGGATGTCATGATCAAGTTTGTGTTCCTAATGTTCGTATTTGAAAAGAGGACTTTGGATGAAGTGTGTCATAGTGATTTGAGTATTCATCCTGATGCTACTAAGATGTATCAAGATTTGAGAAGGTCATTTTTAGTGGCAAGGTAATGAAGAAGGATATGAAGGGATTTGTTTATTTGTGTTTGACTTGTTAGGAGTCGTCTGGTTTCATGTAACTGTTATCCATTCCTGAGTAGAAGTTGAATAGCATTTCTAAGGATTTTGTTTCTGGTTTGCCGAGGACGTCGAGTAATTGTGAGGCGATTTGGGTCATTGTGGATATATTGACGAAATCTGCTCACGTTATTTCGATAAGAATGGATTAACCGATGGAAGTATTGGCGAGTGGTATGTTGATAAAATTGTTTGTTGGTTTGTTTGTTTGCATGGTGTTTCGAAAGGTATTGTTCAGATTGAGATCCGAGGTTTATTTCTGAAATTTTGAGAAGGTTCACAAATTACTTTGGGTACGAAGTTGCGTTTGAGTTTGGCGTATCATTCCTCAAACGGATGGTCAGACTGAGAGGACGATTTAGTCACTTAAGGATCTATGAGGGCTTGTGTTGTGAAACAAGGATGTGTTTGGATTAGCTTTTTGCCTTTGATTGGATAATACAAAGACTTTTGCCTGGTGTACGAGCTGACACGGCAGATTAAGAGGTTGAGTATGATAAGAGAGAACAATGGGTTTCTGGTGAATACTAGAAGGAGTTGAAAGTAGGTTATGAAATTGGTAAATCTGTTTGTTGTGGGAAATCAGAGTGTGCATCGGAAGCGTGAAATGACGCGGTTCGTATGTGTATGAATTGTTAGAGTTCAATTGTGGACAGTGGATGTGGTAGGAATTATAAGACCACCAGATGTTTTGGTTACATGTTTGACTGCTATGTCTTGGCATGGTTATTTGGATGTTGTGCGACCGGGTTGTTGTCTGTGTCTTGGTTATTTCTTGTGTTTTGGTGTTAGTCGATGAGTGCATTGTATGGGCATTGCCTCTCGTTGTCGTTGTTGTGTTTTGGTTGTTTGGCTTTTAGCTGGAGTGATTCGTTGTTGGTGCTGATTGTGTCGTTGCTTCCGTGGCTTGATAGTTGGTTAGTCGGATGCGAGAGCGTATCCAAGTTTGTTTGTGTTTGGGATATTTCCGAGGACGGAAATCTTCTAAGTGGGGGAGAGTTGTAACGCCCGGAAAATAAGTATATACTTGATTTGGACGTTTGTGACGTTTATTGGAATTTTACCGTTTTTGGAGTCGTTTCAGTCGGTATTAGTTCGGGATGGCGGACTAATATTTAATTGAAGGTTTTCATATTTTTGGTACCGGAAATATTATTAAGGTAATATTCCGCGTTTTGGGGCGTTTGAACGATATTTGAGCGTAGGGGCATTTTGGTCATTTCCGCGAGGAAGATATTTTCTTTATAAAGGAAAAAGATAGGAAAGAAAAAGGAAAGAAAGAAGAGAAAGAAAGAGAAGAGAAGAAGAAGAAGAGGAAAAGAGGAAAAAGTGGAGATTGGTGGATTCTCGACCGATTCGAGTTCCGATCGTTGCTATAGCAAGGTAAGGGGGTGAATCTAATTTATCTTGAATGTATGATTCTTATAGTCTTGTTCTTGTTCTTGTTCTTCTTGTTTCAATTTCCACAATTTTCTTGTGTGATCTTTGTTTGATTTAAGTTTGTTTGAGAATGATTGTATGATGATTAAATGATATCCTTGTTGTGTTATGGTGATTGATCATGCTTTCTTTTCCATTCCTATGGCTTGATTGAGTTTGGATAAAATGTTAGGTTTTGAGATAGATTGATGAATCAACCATGAAAAGCTTGATGTTATGTTGTTTATATGGTATGTATGTGTTGTATTGGTGTTATAATGATGATTTGGAGTGGTTTTGGTGGGTATAAGGGGCTTGAGACAGTTCTGTTCGTGCTGGGTTTTTTCTGGTTTTTCTCAGGTCCGCTAAGCGGCCTCAGGCCCGCTGAGCGGAGTTTTCGTTGGCCCGTTTCTGGAATTTCCGCTTAGCGGCCCGCTGAGCCCGCTGAGCGGCCAACAGCATTTTCTGTTTTTCCAAAACTTCGTAACTCCTGAACCGTAACTCCGATTTTGTCGCCGTTCGAAGCGTTGGAAAGCTAACGCAATGAACTATACTATTATCTAATTAAATGATTCATAGGATGTAGTCTCCTATTATTTTTATTAGGATCAAGTGATGAATTGTGTAGTATGTTCAACTTTCCAAACTTTGAAACCTTGTAACTTTTGATCCTTAGCTCCGTTTCGTACGCCGTTCGAAGTGTTAGGAAGCTAGTTGGATGTTCTATATGATAGTATAGGCTTGGTTAGCTTGTTATTAATTGGTTATGAGGTGTTGTTGATGAAATCACATAATTGTTAATGATGTAGGATGTAGTAGTGGTTGGTTGATTTTCATAAATGGCTTTGTGAACTAGTGCATGATAAATCATGATGATGTGTTATGTATTAATGAATGTTCGTTCTTGATGTGAGACGATGTTTGGTTGTTTGTTATTAACATGATGTGTGGCCTTATGGCAAGTAAATGTTGTTATGAGAATGATGTATTATCATTGTTGAATTGTTGTTATTACAACTTGTTGATGATGTATTGATGAAGTTGTGGGCCGATGGCCAATATTAATTTGATGTGTATAAGTGTGTTATACGTTCATCTATGCCGATGTGGCCAGTATGTTTGAACGGTGAATGTGTGCTGTGTGCTTATTAATGCCTGTGTGGTAATTATGGTGTGATGTAATTGATAACGATGTTATTAATTGGTGATGTATCCTTTTGGATAGAATATAAACGGTGTAACGTGGGTATGTGACCGTGTTATATTGTTGATGATGTTGTTGTCGTGTAATAGAGTCATATATTTGCACAGCATAACATTTCATTACGTTAATGGCGGAATGCTATTAGCAGGTGGCCTGTATTGGCAATTATTACCAGTGGGGGCTTAATGCTCGGTAAAAAGGTGTATTTGCCCTAGTGGCAAGAGGTCATCAGTGGGGGCTAAATGCTCGATGACGTTTAGTCGTAGCTTGATGCTCGACAAAGGTGTATTTTCCTTAGGGAAAGAAGTCCCAGCATAATGCTCGGCAAAGGTGTATTTGTCATAATGACAAGGGAGTTTTACTCCGGATTTGGTACCACATGCATATGCATAGTTGAGTCTCATTCATCATTGTCTGTCTTTATATTTATGTTATCATTCATGTGTCACATTACTTATATATTGATTGTGGTTGAATGAGTGGATTACTTTGTTGTATGATTCTTGATGATACTTGTTGGCATTACTATAATTGTCATGCTTTCATTATGAATTATATTCTCACCCTTCTGCTGATTTGATGCTTGAGTGGCATCCTGCAGATTAGCCGCTTTGGGAGTCTTTTGGAAGAGGTAGTTCTCCAATTGGTCTTGTCGGTCGCTCTGATACGTAACACCGGGGAGTCGGGAGTCTGTTGTTATTTATTTGTATATGACTCTTTTGAATATGTATATGTGATGACGTTCCATTGTGTATTGTAAACACTTTATTTTAGAAAACTCCTCTTTGAGAGTGAGAGATATATGTATATATATATGTTCATATCTTCCGTGTGTTATGTATCATTTTATTGGCAGGTGTGTATGCTTTTGGCATCGTTGATGTCCGTTTATTTTCTAGGTGTTTGTTTGGTTACTTAGTGTAACATCCTAATTGTGTTGTATGAAATTTTAAATACTCTGATATTTTCTTGCCTAAATGCTTTGGGTAGAATTGGGGTGTTACATTATTCTCTATCAAGAATGTATTTATTTTATGTTCATATGTTATATTTTCCATTTTTACTTAAAACCCATTTAATCTAAACTCATAACTGCGGAAACTGTTGAATGGCAGTTTGATATCACTAATCTCTGTGGACACGATAAATTCCCGGATAAATATTTCCAAAACTTTTGTTGCTTGCCGCTTTACCGCTTCAACACTTACCAGGATGGTAATTCAAACCAAAATCATAATCTTTAAGGAACTCTAGCCACCTCCTCTGCCTCATATTAAGCTCCTTCTGATCAAAGAGATAATTCAGACTCTTATTGTAACACCCCTTTTATACCCCAAATTAAATAAACATATAATCAGAGAATAAGCATGCATATAATTCCAAAGGGGGTCACATCGATGTTTTAAAAAAAAACTAAAAACCTTTAAAAACTGACAGCATTTATCTATAAAACACAATACACCTGGTCATTTTAATAACACTTAATATAAACTCATAATTTAACCTGGATATGCATTCACAGCAGAAAATATGATACTCATGTGATTCATAATGATTCATGTCCCATACCATGATCATACATCGACTAATAGTCTCAATTCAACATAAGACATAATCAAAAGGTTTGGCTTATAAGCCTCTCAAAATGACAAGTAACCAACAAATAAGTCCACAAGTCATAGCATAATACATGAGCAATATAACAAGAGTTCAATACATCTAGTCTACACAGTGTTACATGACCAGAGCATCGACTCACTACCTAGTCTCCAATAACCAAGGAAGAACCTCCGGCTAAGTCCCGCACGAACTACTAAACTCCAGAACCTGCATGTCGCCAACGAGGGCAACATTAAAACAGAAGGGTGAGAATACGAACCATTATGAAGAAAGTATAACGGAATACAATGGTTAAATCAACACTTCAAGTAATTAATCACACTATGTATAACCATGTAGATAATAGTAATCAACCCATATTTCACATGTTATCAAGTATACAACAAGCTTAAAGAACATAATATTTCAATTCTACTATTATATTCCCAATTACGTACACAACCATAATTATCACATATTCACACATTTAATCAAATATGTATTCAAACCTCACTCGTTTCAATTATCAAACTCATACACATATCACAACTACATCAACTTCACATATTCAATTATCGCATAATTTTAATGTGACTCCATGTAAGATATGTGACGCTATGCATGTGGTACCGAATTGTGAACCCAAAGTTTCACCGCCTCCCGATTCAATATCTAGAATCTAGGCCACGCTTCCGTTCCGGACAAGACCAAAGCCCACCAAAATATAAACATATAGTTTACCGCTTCCGATTCACTCTAGAATCTAAGCCTCGCTTTTATTTCAAAGCAAACCACCTTTGTTTCAAGGCACACCATGATATGAATGTATGTACAATGTCAACAAACATATGCAATTAAGATCATCTCTATCATCTTAATATTTAGAATATCACAATAATTCATCCCTATGAATCATCCACAATATTGTACACAACATTCTCATCACATAAGCATTATTCACATATAATAGCCAACACACAATTTCAATTCACCATTTTAATTAACACTAGTAATTTAATACTATCACATGCTAACCCACAATTTATCAATTTTATATGATTTACTCACTTTCATATTAAACCAACAAGTCATTAGGATTTATTTTTTTTTCTTTCCATTTAACTATTCATGAAATTCAATTTTTTTTAACCATAATAGGAACACATTCATATATTACTTCTATTAGAAACATACTATTTTAAACATAAAAACCAGTTTTATCAAACTATGCCATCTACCAATTAGCCTATGTATATATATTCCTATCATATATTTTCATCAATAGAGTGTGATGTGATTTTGCATTTTTATTTGACTAAAATGTTAGCAGTAGCACTTCCATTAATAAATGTGACGTGTTCACGTTTTTAATGGATCAATGGCTAGTAACAATAGCCTTTTCTATCAATAAAACATGTTGGTGTCTCATGTTTCCATTTGGTTCCATGATTAGCACAGTAGCATTTTCTATATTAAATAAGTATAATATGGTCAGCATTTTATCTACCTACTAGCCAATCAACAGTAGCAATTAAGTTAAAGGATATAGACTAAACACGTTTCTAGTGTGAACACCAAGCACTTGTAGTTTTCTTTCTTGCCAATGAATAGCAATAGCAGCAATTCTATCAAGTGGGTACATTGGTTCACGTTTTGGAATTTAATAAATATTAAATATCATCAGCTAATTAACACAATATGGACGGAGTACGTTTTCTCAACGTAGCACAACACCAGCATCGTCCTGTAGCGAACCACCATCCGTCATTCAATACTAGGCAATGACATCATTCGGTGTCATCATTCATAATCCTTCACATTTTCATTCTTAAAAGAAATTTTCATGAACACAGAGTATTCGTTTTCCGGCATTAAGCTTTAGTTTTAAAATTCCAATTTCTCTACAGGTTCTAATATGCTAAACAGAATTTAAAACACATATTTCATAAAATTTAACTATGAACAAATATAAATATGTTAATCTACCAATTACCCCATTATACTAGCCCACAATGATTAGGGATTCTCCCCCTTACCTCTTGATTTCTCCTCCAAAACCCTAGCTTTTCTCCTCTTGTTCCTCTCTTCCACTTCTATTCTTTAAACCAGAAAATTGAAAATGATGCTCCTCCTCCTCCTCATTTCCTCTCTTACTATCTTTATTTATTATATTGGGCCTAAAATGAATAACACCTCCTAATTGCTTATAACTCCAATAAATAGGCCCAATTAAACTAACCCTTTAATAACTTAATTAACTCTATTAAACACAAATGCACTCGAGTTTAATTAATTAAATTAATAATTATATCTCATGACGGTTAAATAATTAATTAACACACCAAAGAGTATAAAATATTATAATAAAATAAATACTATAAAAACGGGCTGTTACAACTCTCCCCAACTTAAAAGATTTTCGGCCTCGAAAATTACCTCAAACGAATAACTCCGGATACGATTCCTTCATCTTATCCTCGAGTTCCCAAGTGACGTTGCCATCAGCGACTCCGCCCCATACCACTTTCACCAAAGCGATTTCCTTACCACGAAGCTTCTTCACTTCACGATCTTCAATTCGCATAGGTGTTGTATCAACCGTCAAATTATCTCTTACTTGAACATCATCCAACTGAACAACATGCGATGGATCCGCAATATATCTCCTCAATTGAGACACATGGAACACATCATGGAGATTAGAAAGAGACGGTGGCAACGCAATCCGATAAGCCACTTCACCCACCCTTTCCGAAATTTGGTAAGGACCAATAAAACGTGGTGTCAACTTACGCGACTTCAACGCTCTACCAACTCCCGTTATTGGCGTAACATAAAGAAACACATGATCGTCCTTCTCAAATTTAAGAGTCTTCCTTCTCTTATCATGACAACTTTTTTGGCGACTTTGAGAAGTCTTCATCTTCTCTTGAATCATCTTAATCTTACCCGTAGTCTCTTGAATCAATTCGGGTCCAACCACGGCACTCTCTCCCGACTCATACCAACACAAAGGAGTTCTACACCTCCTACCATAAAGAGCCTCAAAAGGTGCCATTCCAATACTTGAATGAAAATTGTTGTTATAAGTAAACTCGATCAAAGGCAAGAAACTATCCCAATTCCCTCCTTGTTCCAAAACACAAGACCTTAAAAGATATTCAAGTGACTGAATAGTCCTCTCCGTTTGGCCATCAGTTTGCGGATGATACGCTGAACTCAAACGCAACTTCATACCCAATGCACTTTGCAAACCTTCCCAAAATCTCGAAGTAAACCTCGGATCTCTATCAGAAACAATACTCGACGGAATACCATGCAAGCACACAATCTTCTCAATGTATAACTTAGCAAGCCTCTCCATCGAATAATCCATCCTCATCGGAATAAAATGAGCACATTTTGTCAATATATCCACAATGACCCAAATTGCCTCACAATTACCCGATGTTCTCGGCAAACCAGAAACAAAATCCATAGAGATACTATCCCGCTTCCACTCGGGAATAGATAACGGTTGCATCAAACCAGACAGTTTTTGATGTTCAATCTTTGACTTTTGACAAGTCAAACAAGAATACACAAATTCTGCTATGTCCCTGTTCATACCTTGCCACCAAAACATTTTCCTCAAATCTTGATACATTTTAGTAGCGCCAGGATGGATGCTCAAACCACTTCTATGTCCTTCCTCGAGAATCACATGGCCTAGAAAACTTACTTCACTCAACCAGAATTCACACTTTGACATCTTCGCATAAAGCTTCTTTTCTTTCAACAATTCCAACACAATTCTAAGATGATCCGCATGCTCTTCCTTACTCTTAGAATATATCAAGACATCATCTATAAACACTACAACAAACTTATAGAGATAAGGATGAAAGATCCTATTCATATACTCCATGAAAACACCAGATGCATTAGTAACCCCAAATGGCATCACGGTATACTCGTAATGACCATACCTCGTTCTGAATGCAGTTTTCTGAATATCGTCTGCTTTCACACGAATCTGATGATACCCAGACCTCAAATCAATTTTACTGAATACGCTTGCTCCGACCAGCTAATCCATCAAGTCATCAATCCTTGGTAGTGGATATCGATTCTTGATAGTAACCTTGTTCAGCTGTCTATAATCCACACAGAGTCTCATCGAACCTTCTTTCTTCTTTACTAACAACACCGGCGCACCCCACGGAGAAACACTAGGATGAATGAATTCCTTCTCAAGCAACTCTTCCAATTGACTCTTTAATTCGGCCAACTCGGATGCCGACATGCGCTAAGGTGCCATCGATACAGGACTCGTCCCAAGAATTAATTCGATCGCAAACTCCACTTCCCTCTCAGGTGGCAACTCTCTAACCTCTTCGAGAAAAACTTTGGGAAATCTCGTACTACCGATAATTCATTACCCACCGCTTTCCCTTTCACCTCTAGGGATGAAAATAATATGAACATTGCAGCCCCATCTTTAACCGCTTCATTTACCTTCTTAGTAGTCATCGCCAATTCCTCGACACTGCTCTCTCCAGGAAAGATAACCGTCTTTGTAAAGCAATTAATGTGAACCCGGTTGAATTCCAACCAGTTCATCCCCAGAATAACATCAAGTTGTTCGAGCGGAAGGCACACTAAGTCCATCCCAAACTTCCTACCAAAAATGTCAACCGGACAATTCAAACAAGCAGAAGAAGTAGTTACTGAACCCGACGCAGGAGTATCAATAACCATACTTCCATTAATATTAGATATTTCTAATCCCAATCTTTTAGCACAATCCAATGAAATAAATGAATGTGTTGCTCCAGTATCAATAATGGCAATTAAAGGTGTGCCATGGATAAAACACGTACCTTTAATCAATCGATCCTCCGGAGTATTCTCCGACCCAGACAAGGCAAAGACCTTCCCACCAGACTGATTCTTCTTTGGTTTAAGACATTGTGGGCTAATGTGACCTTCTTCACCACAGTTGTAGCAAGTCACAACCCTCTTCTTACAATCAGCAGCAACATGGCCCACTTTATCACACTTGAAACACTTCTTCTGATCAAGCTTACAGTCATTCTTACAATGTCCCATTTCGCCACAGTTTTAGCACCTGACAAAAGCACTTGAGTCTCCCCCACTAGACTTCTTCCAATCACCAGCTTTAGGATTTCCTCTACCATATGGCTCACCTCTATCCATAGGCTTCTTACCTTTCTTGTCAACCAACTCGTGGGAGTGAGATGACTTCATCTTAATGTTATCCTCTTCGAAGATCCTGCTACAGTCCACCAAATCAACAAATCGCCAGATCCTCTGATACCTGATACCTTGCTTAATCTCATCACGAAGACCATTCTCAAATTTGATACACTTTGAGAACTCATTAGCTTCATCATTGTTGTAGTGAACGTAGTACTTCGCCAACTCAACAAACTTCAAAGCATACTCTGGCACCGTCATATTACCTTGAGTCAGCTCCAAAAATTCAATTTCTTTTCTGCCTCGAACGTCTTCAGGGAAGTACCTCCTCAAAAACTAGCTTTTGAACACAACCCAAGAAATGGCTACACCATCAATATCCAGTTCAGCTATAGTTGCCATCCACCAGTCATCAGCTTCTTCGGACAACATATGCGTACCATACCTGTTGAAAGAGTATTGTGGTGTACTTTTCGTTTATATCGTATCCACAGGGATTATTGCGATATCACCGCCGTTCTATAGCCTATTTTGTCTTGAGTTAATGTTACTTTAGTTTTAGGTTTGCAAAAGATCATTCAATTCTTTTAGTAGCAAAGAGTAAATTAATGAAAGTTCTAAGTTAAAGAAAATGTATCAAGATTTGATTTTATCGACCTAAATTTGTATGTCTCCTTATAAATATACGTATATGAACATGGTAACGATCAACATAATTACGTATCGACGCCTATATCATCCGTGTCCGCAATGATATAGTTAGATTTACCGTATTGTTTAACCGACGATTTCTCCATCCTTTAAACAATACAAATAACGTTTTAAAACCGATACTAAGTAAACATCAAACGCTAAATCCATGTCTGCAATTTATAGTTTGATGGATGATAAAGTTAGATCTAGATACAAATATTGATGTCTCAAACACTTATACCAAAGAAAAAGCTTTAATAAACAAACTAAACCATCTATATTGATCATCACTTGTTCATACACATATATTCACAAGAAAAACCTACAAAAGGCTAGGAAGATTACATCTTATCTTGATACAAAAGAGATTTAGCTATCCATGAGAATGGTAGCTTGCTCAAGAAGTAAAGGATGAAGATCAACAAGCATCAAAGGCGATTAATCGACGATCAAAGCTTCCAATCTTCAATTCTTAGTTTGCTACAGTGATTAGGGTTTTTGAGCTCTTAAGAATGTAATGTCCCCTTCCAAAAATCAGAATTACTCTTTATATAGTAAAACCATTTTCTGTCCAGGGCGCGTCGCGCCCTCCAGCGCGCTTCGCGCCATAACACTTAAGAAATTTAAACCGCCCATGCGCGTGACGCGCGCAACTCTCTGCTTTGAAGCTCCAAAATATCTTGACCAGGGCGCGACGCGCCCACATCTCCGCGCGACGCGCGCTAACTTCTGCCAGGCACTCTCTTGCAAAGCTCAAAACAAGCTCCAAACTTCCCCAAAATTGGCTAAAACCTACAAAATCATAACTAAAACACATATTAACATAAAATGAAAGCTTAATATTATAAACTATAAATAATTATCTAAAACTTCAGGGAATTGTACGAATATCCGATAAAAACGGTCGAAAGGTGCCATTAATTAAACTAAATATAAACACAATTTGGCACCTAACAACTCTCCCCAACTTAAACTCTTGTTTGTCCTCAAACAAAACAATGATAAATTACCGGGAACACAAAATATCACAAATGAAACAACAAGGTAGAAACAAGAACAATTGAATGGTTCAAATTCCAAAAGTACACAAAGATCAATCCTTACCAGTTTTCATCAAAGTACCATGATAACAATGCTAATCCTATATACAAATTCTATGTCAGAAATTCCACAAAGCAAAAGAAGTTCAAGAATGAATCACACCTACGTATTTCTCTGAGAGAACAAAAATGGAGGATCCTAACACTCACCAGACAATGACGCAAACATACCGAATTAATTATAAACTCATCTAAGCATAAGACATATAAAAAAAATGTATAAGCATGAATCACTAAGGACTTTCGGGTTGTAGCTTGGCTTGGTTAACAAGGAAGTGTCATATCTCACGGCCATTGAAACGAAAGTGTCAAAACCTAAGAGAGCATTCAAATTCAATTATCACAGCCTAAACAACCAAGTTCACCACATTATTCATTACTTGCTCAAGGGTCACAAAATTCTTTTCTTTCTTTCTTTTTTTTTTTTTGGTTTTTTTTTTTTCTTTATATACATAAATATATACCCCTTGAGCACTATCTTTTGATTTATCCTCACCAATGTACACCTTTATTTCATTCTCCCCAACTTGTATATTACCAAGACATCACTAAGAATGCTCCCTATTCTAAGGCAAAAAGGAATCAATCCTTACCATATCAAATGGCAACAGTTCAAGGTAGAAAGAAAAGAAAATCATCAAGATTCTATCAAAAATCGGTATAGAGATCTATATACAACATAAGCTTAACCGATAAGAATCTTGGAAAATGGCTCAAAGTGGTTAGCAAATACTCACACACTTACCGGGTAGGTTACATTTGGATTGGAAGTTTTTCTCATAGTGCAGAACAAAACGCCTTGATCACTTTCATGCTTAACACAATTTAATAATAATGCAAGATTAATCATAATAAAAACGAGTTAAAACGCACATTGCTGGTATCCAGCACAATTTATATATATACACAGTGGAAAGTCTCCTCACAACTACAGCTAGGCTAAAGTGATTCACAATTGAACTAATTTTATCCACAGAAATTGATGACAACTAATTTGTACAATTAAAAGCATCAGAATCAAAGGTACTTGATAAATAAAACGATAAAGGATGTACCTTGCGCGTACAGTTTTCAACTTATATCATCACCACTCAAATTGTGTTGCATCATCCAAATTCATCGTGACAACAAAAATTCGTGTTCCAGCTAATTAATCATCAGGACAACTTATCAAACCATTATTTCTAAAATATAAACACTACTAAAATAAACTACTTAAAAATAAATAAATGCAAAAATAAAATAAACTAAACTTATATAAAATAAAAACCACACCAAACAGGTGTTAACTATCCAAAGGCGTAAACTTAGCCCTTTCAAAGTACCTCATCCAAAAGGATGGAACAAAACTATAAATATTAAAAACAAAGTAACTAAAAATTGTTTTAACATAAAACTAAAAACAATAAAAATAAAAAAGTAAAACAAAACTACTCCTCATCAGAAGTATCCTCATCAGCATCAGCCATCCCCTCCTCAGGATCTGGCCTGCCCTCAGGCCATGAAGCATAAGCAGAGAAATCATCCCGGGTACCAACAGGCTGCTGCAGAGAAAGCTGCCGGATAGAATCCTGCAAAAACATAAACGCTCTCTGATGCGCCATATGCATCTGATAGTTCCAATCACTTGCATCACCATACTGTGGACCAGCAGGCGGTGCAGCAGCAACCGGAACAGCTTGAGAAGCATCGGGAAGGTCAGATGCACCAGCAGCAACACCAAAAGGACGACCTCCAGGCAAACAGTACCTGTTAGCAAAAATATCATCTATAACACCATCCATGGGAATCCTACCACCAGGTGGAAACCGGACATCAGCCTTCCTGCACAAACCCATTATTAAACCAGGAAAAATCAACCTACATTTCACCCCATCTCCATGAAAAGTCCCATTCAGGGCGACTCTTTTCAGCTCGTTCGCCACAATCCTGGACACATCAATATTATCACCATTCAGAATACCCTGAACCAAACCTGCCGTATCAATGGTGAGGGAAGAAGTGTGACTCCGTGGCCTAATGTTGTAAAGGACCACCGAAGTCACCAACTGAGCCTCCTCCGTCAACTGACTACGAGTAAAAGTCTTTGGCAGCCCAGCTTTAGTCAGAGTATAGGTGAAACCAGTCCTGCAAATCCTCTCCCTAATACTCTCCACGTCCCAGTTCCCTCTATTCAACCTGGGATGGTACTGGCATTCTTCTACCAAAGCAAGAGGGTTATCCAGAAAATCAAAA
Source organism: Vicia villosa (assembly GCF_029867415.1). Taxonomy (NCBI): domain Eukaryota; kingdom Viridiplantae; phylum Streptophyta; class Magnoliopsida; order Fabales; family Fabaceae; genus Vicia; species Vicia villosa. The sequence continues at coordinate 119,090,779 of NC_081183.1, read as the reverse complement.
ATAGCCTCTTTGCTAAAATCAATGGCCTTACCTCTCACCCATGTTTTAAACGGGTAAGCTTCAGTACCTGACCAACCGCTCGGAGGCAAGGCGTTTGCGTAGAATTCTCTGACAATCTCCACCTGATAGAATTTTGGTGGAGCGAACAGCTTGTCCCAGAATGTTTCAGACAAGGCAGTCCACGCCCTTTGGAAAAGGCCGTGGTCAATAGGAACCACCGTGCGTTCACTCCACACAACGCGGCTTTCAAGCTCATGGTACCTCGCCTCTTGCTCCGGACCTAGAAACTTCGTCCGATCAAACCTGCCAGCTTGTGAGGAAGATCCCTCACCAGAACCAGTCTTCTTTCTCTTTAAAAAGGGTGCCATTCCTGCACAAATTTAAAATCAAACAAAACACACACAAATTGAAACAAAGTTAGCATAACCTCAATTTTAATAGCCTACATCAATCCACATTCATCATCAATCACAAAACAGACCCTATACAACTTCACAGAATGCATAAAAAAAATTCAAAGTTTAACCCAGGGCGCGACGCGCGCTGAACAGGGCGCGACGCGCGCTCTGCGAAACCCAGAAAATTTCTTCAGAAATCTGCAAAACAGAAAAGGAGAACAAGTTTCTCCTCCCTTCTAAAGGTTCCAGCACACAAAATATGCATCAATAACATGTTTTCTACCCTAGTTTTTCACAATTATTCAAAATATTCCTAAATCTAAAAACCTAACTTCTAAAACTATATTAATGGAAATAGAAGGGAATAAGAACAAACCTTTGATGATGATGACAATGGAGAGACGAAAATAGTGAGAGAATGCAAGAATTGAAATGAGCAAGTGTGTGTTGTGTTGTTCTATTCTTGGAACAAAGAGGAAGAAGGGTGGAATGGAGGCAAAGACCTCCAAAACCCTAACTAAACCTCTGCCAGCGCAACCGGGTCGGGCCTAGCATGGGTGGGCCCAAATAAAAATTATTTTTTTTTCAAAAATATACACAGCGCGCGACGCGCGCAGACTCGGCGCGACGCGCCCTCATCTCTGCCTGGAAGGGGTCCTTGAGTTCACATAGCGCGCGACGCGCGCATATGGGTGCGACGCGCGCTACACCAGAAACAGCAGAAAAACTGCATTGTTTCAGCACGCCCAAAAATACCGGTAGATCGATTCTGGCTCGACGACAACTCAAAAATCCCACCTGCAAAAAGAACACAAATACAAGTGAATATATACAACTTGAGGTGCCTCCCAAGAGCGCTTTGTTTAACGTCGGTCAGCTCGACGGTCAAAGGCAATCAAGGATCGCCAAACGATAAAACGCAAGTTTCACGATTAAAATCGCTTCCTCGATACACCTTCAACCTCTGACCATTTACTACCCACTCTTGGTTTTATTTTTGGTCCTCTATCACAATAGCCCCTTGGCTTCTCACTTCTTTGACCAAAAACGGTCCGGACCATTTAGACTTCAACTTTCCCGGAAAAAGTCTTAACCGGGAATTGAAGAGTAAAACTAATTGCCCTACCTTAAAGTCCTTCATTCTAACCTTACTATCATGATAGAATTTGGTCTTTTCCTTGTAAATTGAATTGGACTTATAGGCATGCAATCTCATCTCTTCCAACTCATTAAGTTGGATTTTTCTTCTCTCTCCACACAACTTGTGGTCAAAATTCAAAAGCTTCAAGGCCCAATATGCCTTATGTTCTAGTTCTACGGGAAGGTGGCAACTTTTACCATACACCATTTGGAATGGTGTAAGACCGATCGGTGCTTTGAAAGCGGTCCGATACGCCCACAAGGTTTCATCTAACTTCATTGACCAATCCTTCCTAGAACTAGACACAGTTTTCTCAAGAATTCTCTTAATCTCTCGATTGGTCCTCTCAACTTGCCCATTAGTTTGTGGATGATATGGAGTAGCTACCTTGTGCTTTACTCCATATTGCTCCAACACTTTTTCAAGCGGAGCATTACAGAAATGAGATCCACCATCACTAATTAATACTCTTGGCGAGCCAAACCGCGAAAATATATTTTTCTTCAAAAACTTTATCACGGTCTTACCATCCGCTTTGGGTGAAGCAATCGCTTCCACCCACTTAGACACGTAATCAACAGCTACCAAGATGTATTCATTTGACATTGAGGAAGGGAAGGGTCCAACAAAATCAATGCCCCAACAATCAAATACTTCTACTTCTACAATACTTTGGAGGGGCATTTCCTCTCTTTTCCCTATTCCACCAGTTCGTTGACAACTGTCGCATGAGGCAACATGGTGGTAAGCATCTTTGAACAAAGTAGGCCACCAAAATCCCGATTGAAGGACTTTTGTGGCCGTACGCAAACCATTAAAATGACCACCATAAGGCGAATTGTGGCAATGCCACAAAATGCTTTTTGCCTCCTCATCCGCGACACATCTTCTCAAAAGATTGTCACTACTCAACTTAAACAAGTGAGGATCATCCCAAACATAAAAATTAGCATCGTTTAAAAACTTTTTTCTTTGATTCCAAGTTAGATCCTCCGGTATCCAGCCAGATGCTTTGTGATTAGCCATATCTGCGAACCAGGGTCTAACTTCTTGTACCATGTACAGTTTTTCATCTGGGAATTCTTCCCTCACCTCTTTTTCATTGTTTGTCACCTCGGTATTCACTAACCGAGACAAATGATCCGCAATCAAATTTTCTGTACCTTTCTTATCTTTCACTTCAAGATCAAATTCTTGAAGCAAAAGAATCCACCGAATAAGCCTCTGTTTTGAATCAGGCTTGGTGAGAAGATATTTGATTGCGGCATGATCAGTATAACACACCACTTTAGAACCAATGAGGTAAGAGCGAAACTTTTCCAATGCAAATACAATTGCGAGCAATTCTTTTTCGGTAGTGGCATAGTTAACCTGTGCCTCATTTAAAACTTTGCTCGCATAATGTATAGCATGGAATTGTTTGTTCTTCCTTTGGCCTAAGACTGCACCAACCGCATAGTCACTCGCATCGCACATGAGTTCAAACTCAAGCGACCAATTAGGAGCGACAATTATGGGTGTGGTGGTCAAATTTGCTTTAAGTTCTAGGAAAGCTTTTAGACATGATTCATCAAAATTAAATTCCATACCTTTGTTGAGCAAATTACTCAAAGGCTTTGCGACCTTGGAGAAATCCTTGATGAATCTTCTATAGAACCCAGCATGTCCCAAGAAGCTCCTTATGCCTTTAACATTCACCGGAGCGGGAAGCTTTTCAATAACTTCAATTTTTGCCGGATCGACCTCAAGCCCCTTTGAAGAAACCTTGTGGCCAAGAACAATCCCATCCGTCACCATGAAAGTGCATTTCTCCCAGTTGAGAACCAAATTTGTTTCAATGCATCTCTCCATTACCACATCAAGGTTCTTCAAGCACAAGTCAAATGATGACCCGTACACAGAAAAATCATCCATGAACACCTCAATGCTTTTTTCGATCAAATCTGAGAAAATAGCTTGCATGCACCTTTGAAATGTTACAGGAGCATTACATAGTCCAAATGGCATTCTTCGGTATGCGAAAACGCCAAAAGGACATGTAAAAGCAGTTTTCTCGTGGTCCGCCGGATTCACTGATATTTGATTGTATCCCGAATAACCATCCAAGAAACAATAGAAATTTCTTCCGGCTAACCTCTCTAACATTTGATCCATAAAAGGTAATGGAAAGTGATCTTTTCTTGTTGCTTGGTTCAACCTCCTATAATCAATACACATACGCCACCCGGTCACCGCTCTCGAAGGAATCAACTCGTTCTTCTCATTTCTCACAACTGTCAATCCACCTTTCTTAGGAACCACATGCACCGGGCTCACCCATTCGCTATCGGAGATGGGATAAATCATCCCCGCCTCTAATAACTTCACAACCTCTTTTCTAACAACTTCTTTCATGGTTGGATTCAATCGCCTTTGAGGTTGTGCCACGGGCCGAAAATCATCTTCTAACATAATCTTATGCATGCAATAGGCCGGACTAATACCCTTCAAGTCGGATAAAACCCATCCTATTACTTCTTGATTCTTTGTCAACACTTCCTTCAATCGATGCTCTTCCTTGTTAGACAAACCACTATTAATGATAACCGGCTTAGTAGAATTGTCACCGAGAAACACGTATTTCAAGTGAGACGGTAACACATTCAACTCCACCTTTTGCTCTTCAACTTTAGGTTCATCCTTCAACTCTTCAATTTGAGTTTCAAATGGATTCATCTCCTCACAAGCCTCTAAATTTCTCAAGCAATCTTCAATTTCCTTCTCTTGATCTTTGGTGAGAACTTCGAGAGCATCCATTAAAGTCTTCTCAAGAGGATTTGACAAGTGCATTTGATTCTCCACTTTCATAATAGCTCTTTCGGTAGCATCGATTCTAAAACAATCATCCTCATCATTAGGATGCTTGATGGCTTCAAAGAGATCAAGACATAATTCTTCATCTTGGTACCTTAATTTCATTTAGCCATCATCAATATCTATCATCATTCGGGCCGTCTTCATAAAAGGCCTTCAAAAGATCAATGGAATCTCAGGATCTTCTTCCATGTCTATGACAATAAAATCAACAGGATACCAAAATTTGTCAACCTTGACAAGCAAGTCTTCCGCAACTCCATGAGGATGGGCTGTGGATTTATCCGCTAATGATAACGTCATTCTTGTCGGCTTCAAATCGTTGATTCCTAATCTTCTCACCATAGACAATGGGATCAAATTAATGCTAGAACCGGTATCGACCAAACCTTTGCCTATGTGAACATTTCCAATAGACACCGGTAAGGTTACCCGCCCAGGATCATTCGATTTTATCGGAGTAGTGCGTTGAATTAACGCATTACAACAAGAGCTCACCGTTACTACCTCCGGATCCAAGAATCTTCTCTTCTTAGTGATGATGTCTTTGATGAATTTTGCATACATCGGCATTTGCTCTAATGCCTCGGAAAAAGGAACATTAATTTGCAACTTGCTAAAAATATCCAAGAACCGAGCATAGTGCTTTGCATCTTCTTTCTTTGACGGACCGGGAGGGTAAGGTAATTTCTTCACTTGTATAGAATCATCCACCTTCTTCTTTCCCTTTTCACTCACACTCAATTTTTTTCTCTCTTTTTCTACAACTTTCTCAAGAGTTTCTTTTTCCACTAATTCTTTCTCTTTCTCATTTTCAACTAAATCACCCTCAACATTTTTTTCTACTTCAATCACCCTATCTTTTTCACTCTCAACAATTTCCTCCTCAACTATCTCTCCTACTCCCATATCAATATTTCTACCGCTACGAGTTAGAATTGACTTACAATGCTCACGAGGATTTTCTTGTGTAGTAGCCGGAAAAGGACCTTTGTTTTGATCGGCAAGTTGCTTTGACAATTGCCCGACTTGAGTTTCAAGGTTCTTTATTGCGGCATCCGTACTCTTTTGGCTTGCAATTTGCAATTGCATGAATTGGCTAAGAGTGTCCTCGATTGAAAGCTTTGTTTGTTGAGGTTGTTGATTGTAACCGCCTTGATAAGGATTTTGACGATTCGATGGGCCCGCTTCCGGCCTCCATCCTTGTTGATAACCTTGATTACCTCTTTGTTGGTAACCTTGGTTATTGTTGTAAGGTTGTTGTTGTTGTCTCCCACCATATCCTTGATTAGGATTAGACACATAATTCACCTCTTCACCCGGTGGAGGACAAAAACCTGTTTGATGGTCACCCCTACACAATTCACAACACATCACATGTTGATTTTTAGAAGGGCTCCCATTTATCTCTTTGATTTGTTGAGGGAGTTTTGACATTTGTTGAGTGAGCAATTCTACTTGTTGTGTCAATAACTTGTTTTGAGCAAGTATTGCATCACTAGTATTCAATTCAAGAACTCCCGGTTTTCTTTGCAATGCACTACGGTTGTGTTGCCCTTGATGATCATTCAAAGCCATTCTATCAATGATAGCAATCGCTTCTGCAGCAGTTTTTGACATCAACGAACCACCCGCGGTAGCATCTAAAAGAGTTTTTGGTTGAGGTTGGAGTCCATTTCTAAAGATATGGATTTGAGACAATTCATCAAACCCATGACCTTTGCACTTTCTAACCATGGACTTGAACCTCTCCCATGCTTCATTGAGAGATTCATTCGAACCTTGAGAGAACACCGCTATAGAAGTTTTCGCTTCCATGAACCTATTGTGAGGAAAGAACCGATCCAAGAACTTCTCTTCTAACTCGTTCCAATTTGTCATGACATTATTAGGTTGATCAAGGTACCATTCCTTAGCTTTTCCAATTAAGGAATGAGGAAAAAGTCTCCTGAACACCTGTTCTTCTTGGTCTTCCGGAGCACCAATTGTTCCGGCGATCTCGTAGAACTTTGTTAGATGCGTAAATGGATCCTCGTGATCTGCCCCTGTGAACGGATTTTGGTATAATAATTGAAGTAACCCCGTCTTCATCTCGGAGTTTCTTCCATTGGCCTGATCACGAGCAAATTGTGCATTGAGTCGAGGGCTATTAACACAAGGCCCTCGAACTGGAACATTAGGAATCTCTCCTGCCATTTCTCCCTCAACTAAGTTTTCAACCGGAGTTGAAGAAGAAGATGCCTCTTGTTGTTGTCTTCTTTCCCTAGCTAGTTGTCTCCTCCTACGAGTTTTGCTATTCTCTCTACGAGCAGTCCTCTCAATCTCAGGATCAAAAAGGAGTTGATCTGCAGGTACACGTCCTCGCATAAACTGTTATCTGAAAAACTAACCAAGCAAATTAACAAACACAAGGAAAATAAATTTAGAAACAAGATATTAATTATAAGACTCAATTCAAAATAAACTATTGCAATGCTTGCAATATCTAAACAACAATCCCCGGCAACGGCGCCATTTTGTTGAAAGAGTATTGTGGTGTACTTTTCGTTTATATCGTATCCACAGGGATTATTGCGATATCACCGCCGTTCTATAGCCTATTTTGTCTTGAGTTAATGTTACTTTAGTTTTAGGTTTGCAAAAGATCATTCAATTCTTTTGCAAAGAGTAAATTAATGAAAGTTCTAAGTTAAAGAAAATGTATCAAGATTTGATTTTATCGACCTAAATTTGTATGTCTCCTTATAAATATACGTATATGAACATGGTAACGATCAACATAATTACGTATCGACGCCTATATCATCCGTGTCCGCAATGATATAGTTAGATTTACCGTATTGTTTAACCGACGATTTCTCCATCCTTTAAACAATACAAATAACGTTTTAAAACCGATACTAAGTAAATATCAAACGCTAAATCCATGTCTGCAATTTATAGTTTGATGGATGATAAAGTTAGATCTAGATACAAATATTGATGTCTCAAACACTTATACCAAAGAAAAAGCTTTAATAAACAAACTAAACCATCTATATTGATCATCACTTGTTCATACACATATATTCACAAGAAAAACCTACAAAAGGCTAGGAAGATTACATCTTATCTTGATACAAAAGAGATTTAGCTATCCATGAGAATGGTAGCTTGCTCAAGAAGTAAAGGATGAAGATCAACAAGCATCAAAGGCGATTAATCGACGATCAAAGCTTCCAATCTTCAATTCTTAGTTTGCTACAGTGATTAGGGTTTTTGAGCTCTTAAGAATGTAATGTCCCCTTCCAAAAATCAGAATTACTCTTTATATAGTAAAACCATTTTCTGTCCAGGGCGCGTCGCGCCCTCCAGCGCGCTTCGCGCCATAACACTTAAGAAATTTAAACCGCCCATGCGCGTGACGCGCGCAACTCTCTGCTTTGAAGCTCCAAAATATCTTGACCAGGGCGCGACGCGCCCACATCTCCGCGCGACGCGCGCTAACTTCTGCCAGGCACTCTCTTGCAAAGCTCAAAACAAGCTCCAAACTTCCCCAAAATTGGCTAAAACCTACAAAATCATAACTAAAACACATATTAACATAAAATGAAAGCTTAATATTATAAACTATAAATAATTATCTAAAACTTCAGGGAATTGTACGAATATCCGATAAAAACGGTCGAAAGGTGCCATTAATTAAACTAAATATAAACACAATTTGGCACCTAACAATACCTCACCTTCGGATTCTCAGCATTATCAATGACTCTGAAAATCATCTCAATCTCCTTCAGCCACTTCTGAGCACCTTCAGGATCATGCGTGCCTTTGAACAATGGAGGATTGTTCCTCTGAAAGTTCCCCAATTGCTTGTCAGCACCAATCTCAGCTCCATTTGCATTTCCCCCCAGCACACCAGCAATCATGCCCAGAGCCTCAGCGATAGCATCATTGTTTATTCCACCTCTTCCAGCCATTACTCTGCTTAAATCACAAACAATTTAGTCAGAACAAAGTATTGACAATGTTTAACCCGCACTAGTCGCATACACAGGGAAGACTGACTCAAGACTCTGGTCACAACGATCGACTATGCTCTGATACCACTATTGTAACATCCTTCTAAACCCCACGGAAATTAAATAAATTATTTAGAGTACATGGAAACAAGGGTGTCACAATTGAAATTTAAAACAAACATCATACGTCTATGTCATGCATTCACTGAAGAAATTCAATACAATTCATAATTGCTCATGTTAACACAGCGGAAAATCTGTCATACGGAATAGTTCAACATCTTTGAAATTATATCCTTTAAAACATCAAAATAAAACAAATAGAGTCATAACATAAACTCAAAACAATGTGTTCCCCAGTGTTATAATATCAGAGCATGACACCTGACTCTAAACTAAACGCACTGACTCATGAGCTAATCCTCACCAAGTCGTAAAAGCCGCTTTCCTCAATCTGAAAATGACAACATGTAAGGGTGAGTCTCATCGCAATTAACAAATATTATTTCATCATAAATAATAACACATCATAGTTATATTAATCACTCAATTGTATTATATTCAGACAATTCAACAAATACCCAACCAACACATCATCACTTCATAACACTGAAACACATTCAATCATGTTATGAAAATCATGCATATGAATGAACTGACACTATACATGTGGTACCAAACATCATCAATGGGCATAACTCACCGACCGATCCAACATCTTCAAGATACGGCCCTGCCAGCACAAATTCCACACAATGGGAATTATGCCCTTCACCGAATCCCCACATCATCAGGATTCAGCCCTCAACAAATGATTATGAATGAATGCAACATATATAACATACTTATACCATCATCATCATCAAGTATGTTTAAATATATATTAGCATAATTCAAATATCATCTAATTATCATCATCATACAACTCATAAATCATCACATGATTATTACTTCAAACATAGCAAGTATTGACACATTTCATCACATATATGTACAATACATCATTCATCAAGAAATAAAATCATGTTTCAAAATAATTGAAGTTACACATCATCCCATCATTTAAACACATAGGTTATCTCATAAGGTTCATCGTGCTCGAAACGGCACCAAAAACAGACATACGGTTTGAAAGTTATGGCCTTCGGAAAATTTGTTAAAAATTTGTATGATGTAGGTCGACGCACGAGTTCCATAGGTTGACGCATAGAATTTTCTGCCCCCCTCGGGTTTGCTCAGGTCGACCCATGAGTCGACTCATGCTGGTCTTTTGGGAACCTGTAGGTCGACGCATAAGCTTCATAGGTCGACGCATGCTGCGCTGATACCGAATTTTTTTCTGCGATTTTGACATCTTTCCTCTCCCAATCTCAATCCAATCACACCATAACAGTTCCCACACCAAAACATCATCAAATAACATAACATACTACAATTATAACACAGTTTAGGGATCATCTAACACTAAAATCATTCATCAATCACATCAATTCAACAAAACAACCTAAATCTCCCAAAGCCCCAAAACCTAAACATACAATCCAATCGATCTAACTAATATGCCCAATCAATATCATCACTTAAGATACGATAAGAGAAGTTAAATCGGAGAGTCCCCCTTACCTTATTCAAAAGTTCTTGATTGGTCTCTCCTTTTACTGCTCCTCTTTCACATTCTTGAGTTCCCAATTCTTCAGTTTTTTCACGTTCTATCCCTTTTCTCCAATTCCCTTATTATTTTATGAAAATAACATTAAATTAGTAATGGGCTTTACTAACTTAACACCTCATTCTTACTAACATCACCCATGGCCCAATATCATAAATCATTCTTTTCCAATTTATTTTCATAAAACCAAAATAAGTCTAATTATTAATTCAATTTTCAATTAAATTAAAAATTAAAATATACGGGTGTTACAATCTTATTGATTGTTTAGTTGTTGCATTATTGGTATTGCTAGTCGGAACCGCTTCAAGGAATAGAGATAAATAAAAAGCGGAGATCTTGCATTGTGAAGACAATAAAATCCAAAAATGTTAAGAAAGATGACAGTAAAACAACAATTTAATTTTAACTAACAGTTTAAATAAATTAATAAGAACAAATCATGTAAAAATAAAGTATTTGGAAGCATTATATTTATATGTATTATTAACAAAATATATATGAAAAAATGTCAATAATTCTTTTAATTATTGATATAAAAAAATCAATAATTCCAAGAAAAAAAACTAGCAAGCTGTCTTTTTTAAATAAAAAAAAATATGAAAATTGAAGTTATTGCGTGGGACCAATGATGATAAACCAATCACTAAAAAAATGGTATACTGTATCCAAAACATAAAATCTGTATCATAAATATTTGGATTAAATAAGTTTTTTATCTCTATAAATATTGTAGTTTTATTTTTAGTCTCTCTTAAATTTTAATAATATTTTTTTTAATAGAGAGACTAAAAATAAAAAATATAATAATTATAAGGACTAAAAATTTATTTAACCCTAAATATTTTATCAAACAATAAAGTATATGCGTGCTTTCAAAAATTTATACATCACATAAAACATATCCTTTTTTTCTAGAAACAGCTGTGAAACTAAAAGCAAAATACCAAATGCACAATACAAGTGGCTAAATCAACTATCAATATCTATTCACAAAAAAAACACAAATAAATAAAGCAGCCATTATTGACTAGAAAACCACCCAAAATATCAATTTTATTTTCAAAATGGAAAATATTAACCAATCATCATAAAGGAATTACCAAATCAGATTAATTAAATATTTATAAAACAATAATTTTAATATTATCTAGAATGATTTTGTATCTTCATTATAAAAAAAATTGATTAAAAAAATTAGTTCTATTAATATGCATAAAGAAATTATAAAATTAATATTTATAATTTATACATTATTTAACGGTGAAATGTTTTGGTTCTGAGAATGTACTTCTCTCAAGATCTCATATTTGAATCTTGCAAGATACAAATTACTTATTAAAAAAAGTATTTACACTGTAAAAAAATTTTTATACGCACATTAAATAAAATAAATTATGTATATTTAAAATAAATTTACACACTAATTTATAATATTAATGTAAAAAAAATTTATATGCACATTAAATAAAAATAAATTATGTATATTTAAAATAAATTTACACACTATTTTATAAAAAAATGTTGTTTCATATAATTTAATTAAACACGCGTATAACCAATTTTACGGTATACTAATTATTAATCTCTTAAATAATTAACATAATTAAAATTTTAAATTTGTTTCGACAATAAAAATTTAATTTTTATCTTATTCAATTTTAAATCTCCAATAATGTTAAATCTTTAATGAAATTTCATTTTGTTTATAATAATCTTCATTGAGTCAATAATTCTAGTCAATATATACCCACCCCACAAGATAATACTAATTTTGAAATTAAAAAGAAATTAAAAAATTAACAGCTACAGTGTATCACACCATAATAAATAATGAGTTTTTAAAGAAAAGTTAACAATAGTATTTTTTTTAATTTTTTTATAGTAATATTTTTTTAATTTAAAACGTAGGTAAATTCAAGACAACAAAGAAAGAAGATAGTAGTAATAATAATGAAGAAGGGCACAAAATAATGTGGAATTTTAGAAGAATAAGACAACTCAACAAACCTTCCCACAGGTCAAGCAAGCTCACACCAAGCACAATCACCTTTTCCACACCATCATCTTCTCTCTACACAAATACAAACTTCTTATTCTCTTCTATCTCCCTTCTCCATCTCTCTCCCTCTCTCCAAATTATTGAATTTCTCTTCTAACTATTAACTCACTTCAATTATTTTTCTCTCTTTATATTCCCCTTCCAACTTCAATTTATTGAACTTTTTCTTTCAATTCCAGAAGAAAAAAAAAATTAGTTAGGGTTTTGGTTCTTTAAATTGAACTCAACTTAATTTTAGGCATTTTTTGAGCGGTTTATATATCTTCGCGAAATTCCGTTTTTTCTGGATTCTAGGGGAATTTTTCACGGTCATGCAGCAAGCTGTGGTGGATCCATTGTTATCGCCGATTTTGAGCTCCGATTCTGCTTCTCAGAGATCGGCGCCGGAGAAGCCGCGATTCAGTGATCTTAGAGGTTTGCAGTGGCGTATCAATCTTGGAGTTTTGCCGTCTTCTTCGGCAGCTTCCATTGATGATCTTCGCCGAGTTACTGCGGATTGTAGAAGGAGGTAAATCACCTTTGAAATCAAGTGTTTCAGTGTTTGTATTTTATTTTATTTTATTTTATTTTGAGGTTTGGGTTTAATTAATTTATTTATTTTTGGTAAAGTTAGTTAAGGGTTCTTAAATTAGATTCTTTAAAATTCAATGCTTATTATATTTATAGATCGTATGATACTTAATTTTTTTTCCTATATATTGATGGTGGTTAACTGGTTATGCATGAGTTCTTATCGATATAGTAAACTATGCTGATTTTGTTTTGATTTAGTTAGTTTTGGTTTTCAACAGTAAAGAATGTTTTCCAGAAGTTTTGTTTTTTTGTGTTTGTTTTCATGGTGCAACATGAAGATAAAGTCATGCTGAAACACTCGAAGTTCGATGAGTTTCTTTCGCGAAAATTTGTATTTTGGGTGTATTAATTTGTTTGAAGGCGAAACTACTTGTTTTCTTTGAGACTATAGGTTGGCATATTGCAATTTCATTGGCAGAAAATGGAAGAAGATTGAGTTTCTTATTGTTATGTTTACCTGGTATTGTGAAGAAGAGTTGTTTTGTTTGATACTGGGATTTTGTATGCTTGTTGTAATTGCGCACTAAAACTTAATGTATTTTGCAAGCTTATTGTGTTTCTTGCTTATACATGTAGTAATCACGAACTTTGTTTTGTTAGGTATGCAAGTTTGAGAAGACGCCTCCTTGCTGAAGCTCCTTCTCCAAAGAATGGAACTAATTCACGGAATCTTGTCATGGACAATCCGCTTTCACAAAATCCAGGTAATTCTTAGTTATTTTCTCCCATACTTCTGATAGCTCTCTTTGTCTTGTGCTGGTATGAAAATTTTAATTTTATCTGTGATGAATATAATATGGCCTTTATATGCAGATAGTACATGGAGTCGCTTTTTCCGCAATGCAGAGCTAGAAAGATTGGTTGATCAAGATTTGTCACGTTTATACCCAGAACATGACAGTTATTTCCAATCACTAGGATGCCAAGGCATGTTGAGACGCATTTTATTGCTATGGTGTCTCAAGCACCCAGAATGTGGTTATAGACAAGGTAAATTTCTCAGCCAAGCAATTCATCAATCTTAATCAAATTTACCTCCATTTTGTTTATGCTCTCATTTTCAGGTGTTGCTATTTTCCTTATAACACCAATTTCTTAAATATAGCTAACTTACATTTTATTTGATTATTGTTGAGAAACCTTTATATGGTAAAATGTAAATTCAATCAGTTTGGTTTCCTTGCTTTCAGATAACTAGTATAACTAATTTTGCTATTTTCGATGTATATGCTGTGAAACCTGTTTACATTACATTAATGGTTTGCTTTTATTAACTTTTTTACAGGAATGCATGAATTAATGGCTCCTCTGCTTTATGTTCTCCAAGTTGATTTGGAGCGTCTCTCGGAAGTTCGGAAGCTTTATAAAGATCACTTTACAGACCGGTTTGATATTCTTTTATGTCAAGAGAATGATCTTAATTACAGCTTTGATTTTAGGAAATCCCCAGACATGGAGGATGAAATCGGATCCCATGTAAATGCAATGAAAGCTGGCAGTCTTGATGAACTTGAACCCGAGATACAGTCCATTGTATTACTAAGTGATGCATATGGAGCTGAAGGTGAACTTGGCATCGTATTATCTGAGAAATTCATGGAACATGATGCTTACTGTATGTTTGATGCTTTAATGAAAGGGGCCAATGGTTCAGTTGCAATGGCAGATTTCTTCGTTTCATCTCCTGTAGCTAGCTCCCATACTGGCTTGCCTCCTGTGATTGAAGCTTCTATGGCGTTGTATCATTTGTTATCTCTTGCTGATTCTTCTCTTCATAACCATCTTTTGGATCTTGGGGTTGAACCGCAGTACTTTTATCTCCGGTGGTTGCGGGTTTTATTTGGACGAGAGTTTTCACTTGACAAATTACTTATCATTTGGGATGAGATCTTTGCATCAGATAATAGCAAAATGGAAAATAGTGCGGAGGACAATATAGATTATGGCTTCAGGATCTTACATTCACCCCGCGGGGCATTTATCTCATCTATTGCTGTAGCAATGATACTTTATTTAAGGTCTTCTCTACTTGCAACTGAAAATCCAACAACCTGTCTCCAGAGACTACTCAACTTCCCCGAAAACATCACTATTGAAAAAATACTAAAGAAGGCTAAATCCTTGCAGGATCTTGCTTTAAGTATTGATATTTCATCCTCGTCACATTTGCTTTTGGGCTCTCGTTACCAAAGTAAAACGACATCTACGAGATCTGTGACCCTTCCGTCTGAATCTGTGTCACCGAAAACTCCTCTGAATTTTATACCCGATAGCTACTGGGAAGAAAAGTGGAGAAACGCCCAAAAGGCCGAAGAACGTAAACAAGATGGTGCAGAAAATCAGGTTCCAACTCGGAAGAAAGGATGGACAGAAAAGATGAAATTACGTTTGAGAAGAACAGAATCTGACCCACCTCCATCAAGGGTTCTAAGCGGGCAAAGAGGATCTAAACCATCGTTTAGACGCAGTTTGTTAGAAGATCTGCGTAAAGCACTTGGCGCTGAGGAAAACACAGAACATGAGCAGCATCATGATGAGATCATAAGTGAACAGGATAATCTTTCTGAAGCAGTTGAAGTAGAGCGACAAGATAGTGGCAGTAACAGTGACAACAACTACTCATCTGATGATAAATGTCCAAGCGGAAATTCTGGCCGCGATGAAGATTCGTCTATATATTCTGACTCCGTCAGTCCTCCTAATGAGGCCAATGATCCTGAAATTGCCTCAGAAAAAAATAGTGCTACATCTTTTTTATCCCTTGACGAATGCAATGAAACTTCAGATACCTGTCATATTGATTCACCTCTTCCAATCTCTGATCCTCCTGAGAACATGCCTCCAACGTCAGAGTGCAATAATGATAATCAAGGAAATCATCAATGCAATGAAACTTCAGATACCATCCCTTGTGATTCACCCTCTCCAATCTCTGATCCTCCTCAGAACTTACCTGAGACATCAGGATGCGATAACGACGATGCAGGAGGCTCATCCACAGCCCCTAAAGAGAGGAAACAGAATAAATTCCAGTGGTTTTGGAATTTCGGACGGAATACCGTTGATGCTAACTCTGAGAAAGTAGGAAGTGCTGCCGAGGCTACGAAGTCTGCCAACAATAATAGCAATCAAAGTAATTCATCACCGCCACCAGCCTCTCCTGCTGTTAATGGACATTGTAGTTCTGTTAGTTCCAGAGGAGATTCTGTTGATCAAAATGTGATGGGCACTTTAAAGAATATTGGGCAGTCTATGCTTGACCATATTCAGGTAATGTTCTTTCATCACTTGACTTTGGTTTCACATAAAATCCTGGAGACCTCAATACTATTTTCCTTTTTTCCCTGGTTTCAAACTTGTTACCTTAACCTTTGTTTTTTATGGCGCAGGTGATTGAGTCTGTTTTCCAACCGGATCGAGGCCAGGGAGCCTCGTCGGACAATTTATCCAAGAACATTCTAGTTGGAAAAGGGCAGGTTACTGCCATGACCGCTCTAAAGGAGCTTCGGAAAATCAGCAACCTTTTGTCTGAGATGTGATTGAGGCGAAAATCTGGTTTTGAAATGTATATACTTTTTGTAATTACAATTCTTTTGCAGCCAATAAGAAATGAGTTCATTTCTATATTTTAGTATCACCTCAGAGTTTTGCAGTTAGAACTTAGATGAATATGTAAATATATGCATCCGGATTTACTTAATTAAATTATGTCTATTGGTAACTCTTATTTATGCTTTTGGTTTTGCTTGGTTGCAAAACCATATTTTGCATTGTACCTTCATTATTTTTGGTTACTAAAAATATGAAATAATTTGATGCCTATGATTTTTGAAAAAAAATTGATTCTTTATAAATTGGTATCTTGACCACAAACATGTTCTTAAACCGAAAGAGATGGTGTTCAAAAGACAATCATTAGCACTCCTCTAGAGTCGTGTATAACTTTTAATTCCACAAACAAGTTGGAAATTTTATAGAATAAACTTTTTGGCTGCTATAACTCCAAAGAATAAACTAACAAGTCACATGGAAACCCACTTGCAAGTTCCTACACTTCTTTGAATTGTACCTTTACCCCTTCTTTAAGACGTATAGATCCTCAATCAAAGTGCCACGCTAGACACGCGTCACTCTTCCTTATCATTCCAATTTCTACCTTATCCTTGCCAGTTGCCACCATGCACCTTTTCAAAGCAATGTTTGAAAGGAGAGTTCTAAAAGGAAGAACCAATCATTTGCTTGTAGTCACCAAAATGTTTATTACTCTCTCCGTCCCCAGCACACAATTTCATACAGATTAAGAAAATGGTATAAAAGTAAGAGAGAGAATGTCATTTTTACTATAACACCCTTATCATTTATTGAGAATGGTGAAATTTTTAATAATTAAAGGGTAAAATTGGAAAAAGTGCATTGAAAATTGAAATGGATCATTCATTTTGGGACACCATTTTATTTTAAATGGGTCACTCATTATGGGACGGAGGGAGTACAATATAAAAAGAAAGGAAGAAGGGAGCATATGCCAAACACAAGCAAAACAATTATTTGGACCAATAATTAGGTAAACCTACTCTATTCTTAAAGAAATCAATATGTATAAAATTAAGCATAGTGTTCCATCATTGAAATGAAAGCTTTGTCTAATTTCACTACAGACAAATTTTATATGCCCATTATCGTCTTCAGTGTAAAAGTCACAAAACATAAAGCTAATTTTAATATTCAAAAATTTATAAATGGAGTACTTTAACACTTATCTCCCCCGTCTCCTAGTATTTATTGTATTCAATTATTTCACTCAACTTATAATAATAATAATAATAATAATAATAATAATAATAATAATAATAATAATAATAATAATAATAATAATAATAATAATAATAATAATAATAATAATAATAATAACAATAATATTAATCATAATAATAATAATAATATTAATAATAATAATAATAATAATAATAATAATAATAATAATAATAATAATTTTACTCAATTACTTATATTAGTTATTAGTGTATTTTTAGTATTATATATGTAAAGTGAAAATTAATATGCATATAACGTTAATTAAACAATATAATTAATAAAATAAATAAATAAATAAATAGTATAATTAAAAAATAATTTAAATTGTATTAAATTAATAGTGATAATTTTCTAGTATTTTTTTTAATTTTTTCGGGTTACCACTTTATAAATTAGATAATTTATTTAAGGTGGCATTGCACCAACAAAATTAAGTAATATTGAGTTAATTTTAAATATCAAGTGTGTAATTTAATTTTTTTTCATAGGTAACTTTTAAAATTTTTAATTTTAACGAGTCAAAATCTGTGCGGCCGCACGGGTAAATTTATTTGATACTCCCTCTGTCCCAAATTATAAGAGAAAATCTCTTTTTAGATTCATTGAATCATTAATGTATCTGGTCTATATATATAGACCAGATACATTAATGATTCAATGAATCTAAAAAGAAATTTTCTCTTATAATTTGGGACGGAGGGAGTACGATATAAATTTATTTAAATTTAGATACGTATTTAAATTTGAAATTAGCTATTAATTTTAAAATAAATAATAATTATATAAACTCAATTGTATTAAAATACAAAGAGAGAAAAAGGATATGTGAGATTAAAAAATAAGAATATTTAATATTTGAAAATAAAGATTTTAACTTGTAAAGTAAGGTAATTATTGATTAAAATAATATATATATATATATATATATATATATATATATATATATATATATATATATATATATATATATATATATATATATATATATATTGTGCATATAATAACTCGTAAATAAAAATTTTATTGAATATATAAAATCTCATATGTAAATTTGAAATGAGTTATTTAATTATAAAATGAAAAATAATCATATAATTTCAATTGTAATAGATAATAATGCAAAATAGTCCTACTGTCATCCCTCTTATAAAATAATAATAATCATGCAAAAAGAAAAAAAAATGACTTGTGAGATAGAAAAATAAAAATTAATTTTAATATTTTAAAATAAAGATTGTCTTTTAAATCAAGACAAGTTGTTGATTAAAATAAAATAGGCATTTGGATTGTGAGATAAAAAAATATTTATGCGATATAAAATATATTTATATATAAATGCAAAATTTAAAATCAATTATTTAATTGTAAAATGAACAATAATGATACAAATTTAATTGTATTAAATAATCATTAACAAAAGGAACCCTTAGATAGAGAAAGAAAAAAATAATATTTAAAAATAAAAAATTTGTCTTTCAAATTAAGATAATTGTTGATTAAAATAAAATGAATATTGTGTTGATAGTCACCTGTGATATAAATAAAATTTTAATTTTATTAAAATGAAAAAATATATTATTAGTGTTTTTAGTGATGATAAAAAAATTAAAATAAAAGTGAGAAAGTGTGGTAAAAAGAAGTGTGAGAGAGATTTGAAATTTTAATCAAGAGATAGAATAAATGAATATAATATTTAATTTTAATTTAATTGGTGAAGATTGAAAAATGAATGTCACGTGTTATGTTGTAATAAGAGGTGAGAACAAAAAAAGTAAATATTACTTAATTACTTAAATGCTCTTTTTTAGTGTAAATAATTTGTTGTAAAAGGACAATTTAGAAAGTTTATGCAATTAAAGTGTTATAGATACATAGCATTAGAAAGTTTATGCAATTAAAGTGTTATAGATACATAGCATATTGATCATATTTCAAAAAAATTATTTTGATGACTTTTCATTTTAGAATTTTTTTTTATTTTTTTTGTGAGAGTATCCTTCCCCAAAATAAAATACTTACAAAAATAACTAAATGAGATTTTTATAAAATAATCATATTTTTTAATTAAAATATTACAATAATTATCTTTCCCCACAGTTAACCAAAATACTCATGTTTCAAACAAGAAAATTTTGTAGTAAAGAGAAACCACTAGTTGCACTGGCGCATGCATTCAAAAAAAAGCACACAGGCGCTAGTGGAATCTTTATTGCACTCACCATAGGTCTCAATTTCATTGGAAGACTTTTGATGATTTTTTTTACATAATTTGTTGTAGTGTAGTCTCTGTCTAGAACTTTCAATCCCGCTACCACAGTTTGAAACCTTGAGAACATGCTCTCAGTAGTTTCATCACCTTTCATCTTGAAGGATTCATATTTCTAAATAAAGGCTAAGGCCTCGGTTTCTTTGAATTGCTCATTTCCTTCATGAGTCATCATGAGAAAATCAAATATAGATTTTGTAGAGTTTCTATTTGTTATCTTTTCATACTTAGTATATGAGATGGTGTTAGAATGGTTCTTGATCTGTGATGATTTTTGTTGATCATTCATAGCACTTCTATCGTGTTTAACACCATTGGTATTCACAAGATGTACGTAACCATTTGTTACCATATCCCATAGATCATCATCAAATTCAAGAATAAAACTTTCGATTCTATCTTTCCAATAGTCAAACTTTTCACTATCAAAAATTGAAGGTTTATCAGCAAAATGATTTTTGGCATTTTTGGCATTTGCTGGTGGAACTTCTATCATTGTGTTTCAAGTACTGGATCTTTATCTGACGTGGTTAAGTGTTTTGATAATAATCAATACCAAAACCGAAGCTCTGAAACCAATTGAAGGTTCAATAAAACACAAGAAAGGGGGATTAAATTGAGTTTCAAGATTAAAAGCTTTTTTGAACACCCAAACACAAATTGAAAAATAGCAGAAGGATAAAGAACACAAGATTTTATCCTGGTTCACCGTTAACTAGACTACCTTATCTCCATCCTACCTAGGTGATTTTGCCTTATCAACAAGGACTTAATTTACTAATCAAATACCCTTTGATTGCAACCTCAATGACTACCTGTCAAAGACTTCTCAAAGATCTTGACTAAATTTTAATCCCCCAAAGAATACTAACCAACCTGATTAAATTACAAATTGTTGTGTTTACAAAATGCTTCTTGAAAAGTTGATACACACGATTACAATATAATGAAATTTAAAAAGAATGAAAGTTATGAAGCTTTCAATAAAATAATAGATTTCTTCTTTGTGTTGATGCTCAACGTTTTCAAGTGTTTCTCTTAACGTCTTTGAATGTGATTTTTGCGTTTACGTTCTTTATTTTCCAATACTTTTCGTCATTTTTCAAGACTTCAAACATTCACTTAAATAGATGGAAATAGATTCGTTGGAGGGTGAAGTTGGAATTTCATAAACCACAACTTGCATGGAGACGTTGAATAGTGCATTGGTAGAGTGGCGGTAGCAACGTAATGGAAGGTGGGGATGAGACGTTTTGCAAAAGTTGGTGCTGACAACAGCCCTTTTGTCCTCTTTTTCAAGGTAGTGGAAATGATGATGATTTGTACTTATTTTAATATGTTCATACTATCTTCCTTCGTAGTAAACTCTTTTAGAAAGAGACTTCGGATAGAATTCGGTGAAGCTTGGTCAGAATCCAGAGTTACTAGCTTTCTTCACTTTTAACCACTTGAGTCAGAGGCCTCTGATAGATTGAGATGAATCTTGATCATAGTAAGTCTTTTATATTTTAGAGAAATGTCAAGTCTTTGAGCTATCAGAGTCAATCAGGATAATCTTCGATCAGTACATGACTTGATGCTTTGTAGACGTAGATTTGTTACTGTAAACAATTCTTTCATCAATGGTTCAAAATGCGTTTTGATTGCCCAGAGTATAGAGTTGCTTTGTTCAGAATTCAGAACTACACTTGGCTAGAGTCCAGAAACTTGCATGCTCAGAGTCCATATTCTATAAGTATATATGCACACTTTAAACAAATCGTTAGAGTACAAAATTGTTATTCATACAAATGCACTTGTTATCATCAAAACTTTAAGGATTTGTTGATGAACCAAACTTGTTCTAACATAAATGACGTGTATAATACGATTATCTCCCTTAGTTACATGAGAAGGGGTCATACCACAATTCTCTGGGAAATAGGTAGTCAACACTCTCCCTTAGTTATAGGGGAGTAGTTACTGCCTCTAAGGGTTTCTTGAACCCTAGGCCCAAAATTCCTCTATATGTACTTCTTATTCCCAATGGGAGAGAGGAGATCTTAACTTACGCATAACACCATAGTTCATATGCTTATACCTAAGAACTTAAATGAGATACATAGTCTCTCACCTCATGTGGACATGTCCTCTAAAACCATCATAAAACTACCGTACAGAGCTTCTCGTCGTCGTGGGCAAGCCCATAACCACCACGAATTGTTATAAATCTACTAAGACCTCTGAGTGCCATTGACCTTACAGGGGTAACATGCACACATGTACTTTTTGACAAACACAAATATTTTAAAAAATTACAGTCTAAGATTAAGCATGTCTCACCCCTAATTCTAGGTAACAGTCGACTAGTTTCACGAGATAAATTTCAAATTAATTTATTCGTGAACAATCAATAAACATAATTAAAATTATATATTTGATAAATAGCATTATAATAATCCATTAACATAGCAATCACATACAAGGGTAAAAACAAGAATGCATCCCTAACAAGCGAAAGTTTAACTACTCATAGAATGGTAAAACAATCAAATAGAGTTTAAGAAAGTAGGACATGAATCGTACAATAGAGGATGAAGCATCAATGTTGATAAGTTATGCAAAATAATCTCTAAGAATGTGTTTGGATGAAGCATTTTAATGAGGTAATGTAATGTTTTGAGAGAATTTAAAATGATTTGCACAAAATTTATTGTTTGGATACAAAAATGAAGAATTGTTAAAATGGTGGAATTTTATGGAGTATTTTATCTTAGTAAATTTAATCATTTTGAAATGACACCAAAAACTAAGGAATTTGAAATTCCTCTCATACTCCATATAATGTCTTTGTTATTATTATTTCTTCAATTTTTGTAAATTAGTCCCTATATTTTTTAAAATTACAAATTTTACCCCAAATTTTTTTTAAAAAATTGCAAATTGATCCTTAATAATTTTTTAAATTTATAATTTGGTCCTTCAAATTTTTAAAAATTACAAATTGATCCTTACTTTTCAATTTTTTAATTTGGTCCAAAAATTTAAATTTTACAAAAAATGATCCAAAAATCTACTAGTGAATTATCTTAATACTCCATCCAAATAAAATAATTTAAAAATGAATGGATTTCAATTGAATCATTTGAATTGTTTTGAATTTTAAATTCCTTTAAAATTTTCAAAATAATTAAAAAATGAATGGATTTCAATTGTTTTAATTGACAGTATAAAATTAATTTACAGTATCGGTGCATTATCCCTTTTTTTTCGTATTTTAAATTGAGAATCTACCGATTAATTCACTTTTTAAGATCATATTTAAACAAAGGCTAAATTACAGTTTTAGTCCCCCTGTTTTAGTATTTTCACGATTTTGGTCCCCCTATTTTCTTTTTAAACAGTTTTAGTCCCCGTCCCAATTTTGTTCATAAACAGTGCATGACCGTACATGACCGTACATGAACAGTACATGACCGTACATGAACAGTTGGTTCAAAATTGGGATGGGAGACCAAAACTGTTTAAAAAGAAAATAGGGGGACCAAAATCGTGAAAATGTCAAAACATGGGGACCAAAACTGTAATTTAGCCTTAGACAAAAATAGCTTTTATCTTCAACGCATTTTTAACCAAAACCAATTTTACATGATTAATTTACATAACTAAATACACACGCTGGTGTTCAAATTGATTGTATACAATTAAGGGGTAAAAAAGTTTCAAATCAATATATGGAACCAGAGGGTTGAATAAAAGAGGGTTGAATAAAACGAGGTTTGGTTTTTCGACAATTTTTCAATACACCCCTTGATACTCTTAGGCACGAAGCACAATTTCATTTATGTCCCCTACTTTCAGAGATACATATCCGGACACACATTTTTGACTAAAATTTGGTTTTTTTCTAAGCTACATCAACAGAACATGTCTGTCTGGAGTAAAAAGAGATGCTTCTGGAGATATATCTCCGAAAGCAAAAGAGTATTTTTGGAAGCGCACATGGTGCCTAAGAATCCCAAAGAGTGGAGTAAGAAATTGCCTGTTTTTCTAATGCCTAACCAAACCTATAGGAGCTCCAGTTTTTTGTCCAACTTATTTTCAAGTTAAAATCAATTCTCCTAATGACAAACCAAACATGCTAAAAACAATTCTACAGGTCTAGAATCAGAACATACACAAAATCTCACCATTTCAACCGACCTACATCCCATCTAAAATTCAGAAGAAAAGATCTCAAGATGGAAAGTTAGAGGCCAAAACCAGTTTACCCCACTATTAATAGTAACAGGCACTGTGGCCCATGTTTTGCATAAGAAAATGACACTTTTAAGATTTCAAACAATTAGATAAAAAAAATGTGGAGATAAATTGAAAATGCGTTGGCTTGAATGATTGTAAAGTTTGAAACAGACACCAGGGGGTGAATTAACTACTGCAGATCTGAAGTACAAAGCACTTCCTGTGCCATGGAAGCCACAAAAACTGTTCTATCAACAATCCAAGTAATGATACAAAAATGGCACCCGATAAACTATCACCGTACTTTTGTTCGTTGATTATAGTTGCACCTATGTATTAGTTATGACACTTAAAACTTCTGTTACTATACACTTTATTTCAGAAAACCCTCCTATTTCCTGGCATGGCACCATAGTCCATGAGTCAATCCATATGATTGTGGAATCCAGGGAGCAGGGAAGTGATGAATCCAAAAACAATCATCTTGATCTCCTTTACAATCCCCCACCACTGGTTGCCACCACCATTGCCTCTGTCAGCTTCTGCGACGTTCTCATTCTCAATTGCACGGTCAGCTTCGTTGGCAGGCTGGTTCCCAATGGCAGCTTCAGGTTGAGCCTCTGCCAATAGTTAATAACAGGCAACAGTAAATCATGTCAATGAGTATTTGAAACTTAAATTCTACCTTCATAGAGAAACCAGTGCATGTGTATATTGAAAAAAGGAATTCCATCCCAAAAGAAGCAAACGCAAAAATCATTTGAATAAAATAGTAAAGCAAACCATACCTGCTGGAGCAGCATTGTCACCCTCCAACCTTGCAGCAGGAGGTACATTTTCAGCCCTGGCTGCAGGTCTTGGTGGACGAGGAGGTGCTGCAGCTCTCTGCATATTTTGTGAAAGCCATCTTATAATTGGTGTCAGAGCTCCAGTTTGGTATCTGTAACACATCTCAATTGATTAATACCACAGCTTACATTCAGTCTAATCAATATCTAGTTCAGTCATATTACATGCTACTGATATTGACAGAGTATATAAGAAATCGAATAGACGATATAAAATGAGGGGAAGGAATCTATATCAGAATCATTTCCCGAGTTAGAGTACTAAACGGTAACAATCAAAAATTGCATCATTAGCAAGCAGATATACCTTTCTTAAGAAAAATGGATAAGTACTTACAAATATACAAGAACAGCAAATAAAACAAGAACAAAAAGCCTCTGCCTTGATCCATCTTGGTTGAACAAAAAGATCACAGCTGCCAGCTTCAACATTAGTAGCAAATCAATTTGAAATGCAATTTGAAATCTCCTAACAACAACTTGTCTCTGAGGTGCAGCCTGTTGCTGCTGAGGATGCTGGGCTGCTTGCCCCTGATTTTCACCGGCAGCAGCAGCTTCAGAACTGGGCCTAATATGACCGACCATTCAGTTAAAGAAAGCATTAATATTAATGAACATATTGTTCCAAAAAATTAAATATGTTAAAATCAAATGTTCACCAACATATTGGTTTGTTTTAAAAGTCCATTTTGTTTATTTCCTTAAGAATACATCAGGTTTTGATATGAATTATATTATACACACAGTGAAGCTCTGAATGACACTCATGGAAAAGAAAAATATAATATCAAAGATGTAACCAAAAACTTCAAAAGATGGGTACATCTATAATTGATAAAAGATCATATAATATTGCTGAGGTTTACCCACAAGGACAACAAGAGTCGTGAGTGCTGCCAGAAAATCAGAATCAGTTCTAATTTCCTTGAATGTTTAGATGCTGAAACCATGTGCAAACATGACCTATTAATCAATTTATTAGAAACTCTGTCGAGGATAACTTAAAACAGACCCTACCTACACACTCTTGGGTTAATGGCCCCATTAGAAGTCATTACATGAGAAAAGTCTGTGTCTGCTTTTTGCAATTTAACTTGAACAAATTACAATGTATACTTAATTAAAAACGATACGGAGGAACCATAGTGGATAGCATGCTGCTAATGCCGGTTTTCTAGTGGAGTTAAGTAAAAATAAGAAAAGATGAATGGCCATTTTGATGCAGCCATAAGACCATTAATGTCTGACAAGTGATAGCCATTAAACCTAATTTTGAGGAAATAGAATCACTACTTTGTAGCAAACTCCTTTGTCACATTGCTAGCAGTTGAAGCTGCTTTAAATAACGAAACTTTAACCTTTTTTTTATTTTTTATATGTTCTTCTGCACAGTAACCATTATTGACCTGTCAATATTGAAAGTCCTAGAAATATCATGGTCTGTTGGGTTCGAAAATAATTATTGTTTATATTTCCTGTTTTCACTTTTTATAACAAAACTGCAACTTTGTTTCATATTTCCAAACTTGTTTTTACTTCTTTTTGCAATTAGTACAACTACAAATATTTGAAATAGGGAAATAAAGTGAAAGCAATGTGGCAGTTTTGTAACTATAAGGGAAAACATGAAATACCAGAGTAGTCAATAGCGGCGCTATCCCGTTATAGCAGTGCGGAGGTCGACCACTAAGGGAAGAGCCTTGGTGGTACGGAGCACTATAGCAGAAGCTATAGGATAAATAGAGGAATAGCGGAGCATAGCGGTTTCCAGCCCATGCTGTTTATGGCCCGCTATCCTTTTCCCACTAAAAAACTGGAATTACACGTTAAATTTACAATGTTTTAAGGATAATTTTGGGATTTTCAATCAAATTTGAGTTGAGACTCAACCTTAACCTTCCTTCATAGTCGTTTATGCACTTTAAAAGTCATGCGTGCTTTGATTTATGAAAATTTTATAAGTTATTTTTTTAATTTTACATTAAATATATCTTTATAATTATTATTTGTAATTTGTCCAAAAATTGATCAAATAGGGCGGTCATCCCGTTATACACTATCCCACTGTTGGGGTCGGCCGCTCCGTGCCGCTATCCGAGAATGACTACTCGTGAAATACAAATTTAAAACAACTTCTCAAACCAAACAGACCCTTGACAGTGCACCCAAAGAGAAACAAAAACTGGAATGTTAAAATTCTAAACGTGCTAATGTATTCTCCAATATATCCGTGTTACAAAACACGCTTAAAATATCAACTTAAGTAGAAAATTCCTTTAAACTGTACAATAACAGCTTATAGAAAGGTGTAAATATATTAGTTTATTTTCCAATATAGTTGCAAAACATGCTTAAATATCAAAATGACTAAAAAAACCTCTAAATTGCAATATCATTAAGCTTCACATATAACTACCAAATATCACTGAAACAAAATACCTAGACACTTACGTGGGTGTACGGTATGTCAACGGAATCAGAGTGGTATATGGAAGTCCAGTAACATGTCTATCAAAAGGATTAACAGGAACAGCATATATGCCAGCTCCACGGTTCCCATGTTCCTCAATTTGTGGCTGAGTCAACCCTGGAATCAATGCAGGGTGCATACCAGGAAACATTTGATAATATCCTCCCGGAAATTGCGGGAAATTGGAAAGTTCAGGGGCCTGAGGCTACAATAAACAAAAGAAATCATAATTATTGGCACATTTCCATTCACATATTCAAAAAGCAAGCAAAAAAAATACAATAATCATAAAAATAATAAACCCTAGCTTCAGTTCAATGATATCAAAACAGGATCGTGCTTTTGTTATTGAACAATTAAGCGTCAAATCTGCAAAATGGAAGTGGAATTGAAGTGGATTGTGAAACATACCTGGGGTGGATCTTGTGGCGATTTCTGCGAAGAGGAAGAAGATGGAGCATGAGAAGAAGGTTGGGAACTAAACGACACCGTTTCGGGAGGATTTTCTGCCATTGTAGATTGATGATTTTACCACAATGAAGATTTTAGGGATTTGATTTTCAGAATGGGAAATTTGAAAACTTTTAGATTTGAGATTTTGTTAGTTAAAAGCAGAATTAAAAATTGTTCTCTGGTTTTTTTTTTCTTTCTTTCATGGGAGAATTATTATTGGGTGGTTCTGTAGATGTAACCAATCATGTTATGACACGTGAGATTTATGACTAGGCGTTTCCAGGTGTAAGTGTGATACCTGTTTTGCTACCGTCGGTTTCATTCGGTGGTAACGATACAACAATAAATAAAACTCTTTCTCTTGCATAATTGTGAGTGTATGAGAATTACAAATTATTTTTACTGTTTTTTAATAAATTAATGAAGCAAAAAAACTAATAAAATATTTATCTAAAAGTTGAAATATTAATAAAATACATATATCTAAAAGAAATATTTAAATATGTATTTGTAATGTTAATGTACTCAAATATTGTATGGTGTAGCAAATTCCAAATGTCGTGTAGGATGTCGTAACATCTGATCTGATTTAAATAATACGGTATGGTATAAATGGTCATACACAATACTGAAAGTAAATAACACACAGGATTGCTAATCTAGTTCGATGTACAACAACACATATTCTAGAGACTACTAAGCCAAGAAGAAAATTCACTATTAGCAGTATCAATTCAAAGTACTATGCAAACAACCTCCGGTTCATATGTAAACAACCTCCGGTTTTTTGACTTCTCACTTAATTCCTACCCAGTGCAACTTCTACCTAAGAACTTTCTAATAAGAGAAACCCCTCTCACTTTCAATCACCGCCGTAATGTCTCACAATAACAAACCACGTTACTGATATTGACAGCTCTTTACCTTACTCTTCATTACAAGAGACACTAGATTAAGAACTTCTTAATCAACAAATACTTGATCTTGCTTAAACACTTCGATCAAGAACAATAACTTGAAACACAAACAACACACACCTAGATAATTGTATCAATGATATATAAGTCACACACACATATACATTCAATACTTAACAGCTTATGAATGCATGACAGTAATCAACTATATGCTTCACAACTTAAGAGAGATAACAGAACCTTACAACTTAAGGAACAAACAGTCCAACTCACAAGTCGAGTGGATCACAAACAACCAACCCTCATAGAGAGTGGTACAAACGACAAAGTCCTCGTATTTCTACATCTTGGACCCGTACCTTTTCTAGGTTACAATCTTTCTATTTATAACGTTTTCCCAACTAGATTTGGGCTTCAAAATCACAGCATATCAGCTACTACAAATCTGTAGAAGATTCAGCATAAAAATAGACCTTCAATCAAATCCTCCTAAATTATCTCCATAATTAGAAAGTGAATATTCTTCTTGATTCTAACTTGATATTTACAGAACTATCAATCCGCACTATATAGGACTGCATAATATTCCTAAAATATTCTACGTTTGTTAAATCTTGATGTCGAATGACTCTGCACAGAGCATCTTGTCTCACATGTTACTCCAGATGATGAAATATTTCATCTCAACATGTTTATTCAAAAAAATATGACTTCTTGATAAACATTTTCTTCTTAACAAGTTAATGTGAATACAAGATTACACTCAAAGATGTTTTTGATTTATGGCAAACTCAAATGAGCATTCAAACAACAAACTCAAATGAGCATTCAAACAACAAGGAGGAATTTGATCACTCATGAAAGCACAAGGTGATCCACCATGCATATAAGTCGACTCAACACAAGCTGGACATGAAAAATGCAGAAAATCAGCTGTTAGGTCGACCTACTGTCAACCTAGGTCGACCTAAAATGAAGGAAAATCCATATACCTCTGCTAGGTCGACCCACAGACTATTTAGGTCGACTCAAAATGAAGAAATCTTCACATCAGTCTGCTAGGTCGACCTACATGGCAACTAGGTCGACCTAATCTGAGAAAATGTTCCCAGAACGCACCAGAAGAGGATTCTGGTCGACCTACTCCTTCAACAGGTCGACCTAACTGGGAGCAAAATTCAGCAAGCTCTGTTAGGTCGACCTAAGCACTACAAGTGGTCGACCTAACTGATCAAGAAAGTCCAAAATTCAGTTATTCTTGATTCCAACTGCTATGCATCATATATATTGTGCAAGGGTAATTATTCAAGCAACACCAACGACTGAAAGATACACAAACGCTTCTCATCTTCGTTCTTCATCATCTCCAACACAATTACACATAATCATTCTTGCGTTGCGGGTTAGTGATGAGTTCGATAACGTCCATGGAACGGAATTGAAGATTCCTAGTGGGTGAAGGTTTGTGGGGTTTGTTGGTGAATAAAATCTGCGGGTTTTGTCCTCCACGACGGGTGGTTCTTGGGGGTTTTTATCAAGAGGCGTTCATTGAGGATTCGGCTGAGTGTAACGATTGAGGAACGGGGAGTTCAAGGAATCAAGACACTGCAGAAGGGAATCAAAGTGAAGCTCTTGGATAACCTTGATCTGGCACAAGATTAAGGGGGAAGAAGATTCAAAGGATCGACATAATTGGTTTATCGTTTATCGCTTTGTTATCTTCTTTGTATATACTGCTTTCAACATTAATGAAAGATTACCCAATTTCAATTTGGAATTGGGGGCAGACGTAGTCGTAGCGAGGACGATCGACGAACTGCCTAAACAAATATCGTGTTCTTGTCGCTTTTACTTTCTCTTTTACCTTCTGTTCATAATTGGTTATAAGTGCGAAATTGATCAACGATTCAAGTGTTAAAATTGTGAATTAAAGTTCTGCACAAACATCACAATTCACCACAACTTGAATCACTATCAATTTGAACCTATCACCAAGTGTTTGTGTTTTTGCTTAATCCAATCTTACTGCATTGCAAATCAAAGTTGTCAATCTAGAAGTTAATTGGATTTCAGTTGTTAAACGTATTGGTTAGCTATCATATTACTTCACCATCAATTCCACTTACTATTTGGTTTTGAAACACATACGACCTTTGCAATAGCGGTCCAGAATAGACGCAAGTCGATTCAGAACCGCTTTCGCTCAAGTCTGTAGAAAAATCTGTAAAAACTTAGTGAGATCTATTCACCCCCCCTCTAGATCTATAGGCCAGCGTCTAACAAGTGGCATCAAGAGCTCTGGTTTATTCCATGCTACGTGAAACACTTATTGGAAAGATGGCTTCTGGACCTAAAGGGGCTCATAATAGAGCTCCAGTTTTCAACGGAGAAAACTACGGCTATTGGAAGGATTGTATGTGTGTCCATATCAATGCAATTGATAGGAACATCTGGACAGCTATTGTCAATGGTCCATTTCAGATCACTATGACAAATGCAGCTGGTGCAGTTGTTCCAAAACCAGAAGATACTTGGAATGCTGAAGATGAAAAGAAATATGCATACGATTGGAAAGCGAGAAACATTCTAATCTCAGCTCTAGGAGTTGATGAATACTATCGCGTTTCCCATTGTAGATCAGCTAAAGCTATGTGGGACACATTGCAAGTTGCCCACGAGGGAACGGATGATGTCAAACTAGCTAGGATCAATACGTTAACTCAAGAGTTCGAACTTTTCCACATGGAAGATGGTGAAACCATCGAAAGCATGCAGAAAAGATTCGTTCACCTGAAAAATCGATTAAATTCTCTTGATAGACCTGTTTCCAATGCAGTTGCTACTAACAAAATCTTAAGGTGTTTGAACAGGGAATGGCAGCCCAAAGTTACAGCAATTAAGGAAGCAAATGATCTCAACACTTTAGACATTACCACTCTCTTTGGTAAACTAGAGGAATATGAACAGCATCTTAAATGCCTTGACATGCATGAGAAGAGGACAAAGAAAGAAAAGAACATGGAGAAAGAGGTAGAGAAGAAGTCAATAGCTCTAAAAGCTTCGAGCTCCAAGACCTCAAAACGAGAGCCAAAGGATAGTGAGACTAGTGATGACGAAGACTCCGATGATGAAGAAATGGGACTGTTTGTGCGAAGGTACAACAAGTATATAAAGAAAAATGGAGCAAAACATTCTGACAAAGGATTGATCAACTATAGAAAGCAATCAAAAAGGTTCAACCAAGATGACTCTAACAATGGAAAGATCAAAGGTCTTTGCTTCAATTGTGGAAAAGCCGGTCACTACAAACCGGATTGTCCATACCTTAAGAAAGAAAAGGAGAAGAACCAAAGCAAAGATCATAACAAATCTAAAAGAGCTTACATAGCATGGGAAAGTGATTCATCTAGTGAAGACTCATCAAGCGATGAAGAAGAATCGGTAAACTTATGTCTTACAGCTCATCAACACAAGAAAAAGAAACGTGTAAGTCATCTTAAACCTGAACTTGTAGATAACGTATCTCATGATCAATTAAAATTAGCTTTTGAAGAACTACATAGAGATGCAATTGAAGCTTTCAAACTTTTGGCCTCAAATAAGAAAATCTTTTCATACCTTGAATCAAAAGTTGAGAAGACCGAAAAGGATATGGAAGCTTTAAAACAATCTATGTTAGACATTCAAAAGGATAAAGTTGATATTGATCCTACGTCATGGTTTGGTTGTGAGACATGTCATATTTGGCAAAAAGAAGTAAGAGATCTAAAAGTCAAGTTAGACAAGGCTCTACAACCAAAAATAACTTTTGCAGTTGATCCAAATAAGTTCAAAAGATCATATACTCCGTTATATAGTAAATACACTTTTGTACCTAAAGTATCAACTAGCAAGACAGCGCATTCTCATCATATTACCTGTCATTATTGTTGCAAAAAGGGTCATACCATTGAAAAATGCAAATTTAGGAGAATCTTAGTTCCTAAAGGAGTGTTTCAATGGTTGCCTAAGTGCAACACATTATGTACTCACCAATTAGGACCCAATGAAGATTGGGGACCTTCCACTCTAAATTAATCTTGCAGGAAAAGTGTCTTGACATCATTGATAGGTGATGATCCCATTGATAAAGGATGTTCAAGACACATAAAAGAAGGCATATCTCTCTTGGTATGTCATCTATGAAGACAGTTTGAAGAATCATACTTGGCAAAGGAAACATAGGTGTCCTAGCCATAGCAAATGTATGAGATACATTACAAATACAGATATTCCGAGAAACACATAGGACGCAGTACTTGATGTGCAAATTGGCAAGTTGCATTGCAAAGAGATTTTAAACCTATTCTTAGCAGAATATTGTTTGGGACTATGTCCCGCATCCGGGAGAACATCGAGTAATTGATACTAGATAAGTTTTTCGCAAGAATCAACCTGTGAAACATTCCATCAAAACAATTCAATATCAAATCTAGGAGTATGGCACACTGACAAGAAGACTCCACACAATGATGACAAAACACCTACATATTGAGAAAGCGGTAACATGTTTATTGTTCACTTCCAAAAATTTTATTGATGCTATAATATGCTATCAATTAACATGCTTATAGTGACTTCATGTGCTCTTATCTACTATTCTCAAATACTTATGTATATGTGCTCATCATTTCATTCATAACATACAATGGTTGTGCATTCAAGCAAATGACAAAACAAAAATACATCATATAGAAACATTTCTAAGGCATTTTCATCATTGAAAGCAACTTAGGTCGACCTACCCTGTATTTGAGTCGACCTACATAAGAAGCTTCTTTAGAAAAACCAAAAAGTTCCAGTTGCGTCGACCTACTCACAAATTAGGTCGACCTAATTTGGTCAGTTTTCATGTTACTTCTGTTAGGTCGACCCAACCTCACCTTAGGTCGACCTACTGCGTTAAGTTTTCCAAATTTGGGTCTGTTAGGTCGACCCGACCCATTCTTATTCA
The DNA here is from genome assembly GCF_029867415.1 of Vicia villosa. Taxonomy (NCBI): domain Eukaryota; kingdom Viridiplantae; phylum Streptophyta; class Magnoliopsida; order Fabales; family Fabaceae; genus Vicia; species Vicia villosa. Next base: position 119,057,096 of record NC_081183.1, on the reverse strand, counting down.
CTCAAAACATTCCATCTTTGCATTCCCTCTCATCCTCATCACATTTGGTACGGCTAACCCTAACTCCTCAAACTCAAAAACTGTTCAAAATCATCCTTCTTACACAAAATCATCAACAACTATGCCTCCAAAATCAAGAAAGGGAAAGGAAGTTGCATCTGGATCATCCTCACAACCGGGTTCACAAGAGAAGCAGGCTGTAATTTTAGGTTTAAGATGGGGTCAAGATCTCATATCGTTGACAAACGTGCTTGGATCAGTATCTTTGGTCTCAACATTGTAGGCGATGAATTACGTATAGAAGACGGGGACGTACCGGGAGTCTATGATCATGTGGCCTACATGAAGTCTATCCTCAAAGATCCTTCCGTCTTTGACAAACCTAATGAAACAATAACAGCCGGTCACCTGAAGAGAGATCCTAGGCTTCTAAATTGGGTCATCTCAAGAGTCATTCGACCACGAGCAGGCGGATTTTCCAGAATTGAAAGGAATGAGATTATGTTGATGTACTTGATTCAAAACAGAACACGTGTGCACTGGCCACACTTTCTGACTGCTAAGTTTGAGGAAGTAAAGCAGAAGACTACCGCTCTTTGTTATGGCTCGATCATACAAACAATTGTGAACCATTTCGGCATGAAGCTCGATGGATTATCATACATTAGCATGAAACAGAACCAGGACTTTTCCCAAACAACCTTAACTCTCATGGGATATCATTGGGATCCAAATAGGGGAACCTATTATCTCATTCAAAAGGGGACCGGAAAAATCATCTACAACTATGATGATCCTACAGAATTTGGTCACACTGCAGAAAATGAAGAAGAAGGAAATGATCAAGAAATAGCAAATGATGAGGATCATACCATGGAAGATGCAGCTCATGACACGGATGCAAATTGGAGATATGTTCCGCCACAACAAGAGGATATCCCTTGGGGATACACAGCTCCACCTCCTCTTGATCAATCCAACATAATTTCTATGCTTGAAGCTATGCAACTTCAACAACAGCAGAATTTTGAAACTCAACAGCTTCAATTTCAAACAATGCAGCAGCTTCAACAAGAGAGATATGAGGAACAACAACGTCAATATCAATCGTTGTACGGCTTGGTTCAGGAACAAAAGAACGATTTTGAGACGTTTGCATCAAACTCTGTATTGAGGCAAAATCAGTTTGAAGAAACGGCATTGCATCGCCATGCTAACATAAGCCAAAGCTTCAACACTCTTAACATGTCTGTGCTGGATTTGTTGGAACAGGTTGAGGAAGATCGACCTCATACATTTCAAAGAGGAAGAGGAAGAAGGGGAAGGCGTTAGGACATATCGTTTATCATATCATCATTTCATTGCATTTCATGTCATTAAGTTCTTTTTGTTAAAACATTATATGATGTAATACTCTTTGGTGTCTTTTATTAATCTCTTGGACTACTATGTATGTTGTTGGTTTTCTTTAAAACATGTTTAGTTCTTATGATTTCACCATTTACATGTTATCTATCTCTATGACTATCGGTATTCTTTATTTCTCTTGTTACTCTCCTACTCTGTTTTCTTGTTTCTCTTTTTGATGTTGTCAAAGGGGGAGATAAATACAATAGAGGCTGAGTGTACGGGGGAGCTTTGTGAAGAGACTTCTTGGTTGAGAGATAGATGCTGGATGTACGGGGGAGTCTTGTTGAGTCTTCATCACTTACTACCAAAGCTTTTGAGTATTGGTTTGCCATCATCAAAAAGGGGGAGTTTGTGAATACAAGATTACACTCAAAGATGTTTTTGATTTATGGCAAACTCAAATGAGCATTCAAACAACAAACTCAAATGAGCATTCAAACAACAAGGAGGAATTTGATCACTCATGAAAGCACAAGGTGATCCACCATGCATATAAGTCGACTCAACACAAGCTGGACATGAAAAATGCAGAAAATCAGCTGTTAGGTCGACCTACTGTCAACCTAGGTCGACCTAAAATGAAGGAAAATCCATATACCTCTGCTAGGTCGACCCACAGACTATTTAGGTCGACTCAAAATGAAGAAATCTTCACATCAGTCTGCTAGGTCGACCTACATGGCAACTAGGTCGACCTAATCTGAGAAAATGTTCCCAGAACGCACCAGAAGAGGATTCTGGTCGACCTACTCCTTCAACAGGTCGACCTAACTGGGAGCAAAATTCAGCAAGCTCTGTTAGGTCGACCTAAGCACTACAAGTGGTCGACCTAACTGATCAAGAAAGTCCAAAATTCAGTTATTCTTGATTCCAACTGCTATGCATCATATATATTGTGCAAGGGTAATTATTCAAGCAACACCAACGACTGAAAGATACACAAACGCTTCTCATCTTCGTTCTTCATCATCTCCAACACAATTACACATAATCATTCTTGCGTTGCGGGTTAGTGATGAGTTCGATAACGTCCATGGAACGGAATTGAAGATTCCTAGTGGGTGAAGGTTTGTGGGGTTTGTTGGTGAATAAAATCTGCGGGTTTTGTCCTCCACGACGGGTGGTTCTTGGGGGTTTTTATCAAGAGGCGTTCATTGAGGATTCGGCTGAGTGTAACGATTGAGGAACGGGGAGTTCAAGGAATCAAGACACTGCAGAAGGGAATCAAAGTGAAGCTCTTGGATAACCTTGATCTGGCACAAGATTAAGGGGGAAGAAGATTCAAAGGATCGACATAATTGGTTTATCGTTTATCGCTTTGTTATCTTCTTTGTATATACTGCTTTCAACATTAATGAAAGATTACCCAATTTCAATTTGGAATTGGGGGCAGACGTAGTCGTAGCGAGGACGATCGACGAACTGCCTAAACAAATATCGTGTTCTTGTCGCTTTTACTTTCTCTTTTACCTTCTGTTCATAATTGGTTATAAGTGCGAAATTGATCAACGATTCAAGTGTTAAAATTGTGAATTAAAGTTCTGCACAAACATCACAATTCACCACAACTTGAATCACTATCAATTTGAACCTATCACCAAGTGTTTGTGTTTTTGCTTAATCCAATCTTACTGCATTGCAAATCAAAGTTGTCAATCTAGAAGTTAATTGGATTTCAGTTGTTAAACGTATTGGTTAGCTATCATATTACTTCACCATCAATTCCACTTACTATTTGGTTTTGAAACACATACGACCTTTGCAATAGCGGTCCAGAATAGACGCAAGTCGATTCAGAACCGCTTTCGCTCAAGTCTGTAGAAAAATCTGTAAAAACTTAGTGAGATCTATTCACCCCCCCCTCTAGATCTATAGGCCAGCGTCTAACAGTTAACACATCTTATTTAACATATCGCTGCTATATTTGTTTTACTAAAATTTATTCCAATCAACATCAACAAAATAGAGAATTAACACTTATTGTAAAGGATCATTCAGTTTAGTCCCTTCATTTAGAGCATGCTTGGAAGCATATCCCTTAATATACCGGCACACTAATGATGGGTATTTGGCTTGAGGGATCCCTGGCTTCTATAAATTCTAGGGCAGACTTTTACCATTTCCATCGTTGTTTACTTGTATTCTCACAGTTTGTGAGCATTCATTTTGCATTCATGTTTCCTATTATAAGCTTGTTACAAGAATCCTACAATGCCCTTTTATAGGTACTTCTTTCTTTCTTTTTTATATCCAATTCCCTCTGTATTTAGAGAATAGTTTTACTTAGAAAGTGCGATGAGAAGGATAATACAGTTGAATCAGAAACTTGCAATGAGAGATACAAATTATGGCATCACTGCATTGAAAATTTGAGAAAAGCAAACTATTAAGTTAACCAAGACTTAGTTGGGAGAGGAAAATTTATGAGTAATGGTTGTAGTAGTTCTATTAATAATTTGATAGTGAATTGTCTAGCAATCTAACTTTTTATCTTTCTTTTCAAGAACGACAAGATTACCAGTGGCCTCCAAACATGCAAGTTTGGATTATTTATATGATGAAGTGGTGAGCACTGACTGTGTATTCATCAACGAAGTGAGTGTAAAGGTTTTTCATGAAGATCTAACAGTATATTCTATTTGTAATGAAGAAAATGTTATTTTTGAACCATGTGTAAAGACGTGAGAAAGCATGCATGAGGTAGCCATCGGGAGTGAAGGGCTAGTACTTCCCATTGTACATTGTGTATTATCATATACGGGTGATGATGAATGATTATAATTTCTCTAGCGCAAAGGAAAACATTCCTCGTGAAGGCAAAGCTGAAGAGGTGCGGTGAAAATTAGATTATCCAAAAGAGTGATCTAACTAGGGTGTTGGCAAGGAGAATTAAACAAAAACCTAAAGGTGAACACAATTAAGGAGTCATCATCTAACGGTATGTAAACCTCGCCAGCTTAAAAATAGAATATGGACATGGAAGAAAGCCTTATTTGACGAGGATACTTCAGGTTTTCTCAAAGAGGTGAACCTAGTAACGCCTTTTAAAGGTTAGGTGGTGCCATCATAGTGGAATAATAAATTCAACTGTAAAGGCTTAATATGTGGACGTCTTAATCTACCTGTACTACGGCGGGAGAACTGACTTTTAGAAATGTGCGGTAAGCAAGAGTCGCCACCGGCTTTTATTTTATCCAATATATAAAAAGGCTAAAAGAACGAAAAAAGACCTTTAAAAAAGATTTTGAGTTCGGGGGGTAAATTATACAAAGGGAATGTTTAAAGCACCCTTTATATCCTTGGTTATCCATGGGCTCTTAATTGCTTAGCTCACTTTGTTTTCAAAAATGTTTGAAGTGTGGAAAAAGAATTTTGTTTAAGGACTTTAGCTTGTAAAATAAGCGTAGCCTTTTTGAAGGTTTTTGAAAAAGGAAAGTTAGAATTTAAACCAGAGCAAGCAATTAAAAGGTGATTACCCTTAAGTTATAACAATTCGTTCTTTTAGATTTTCAGGGCTATCCATACCATAGGAGGGTAGGAAGTCCTTTTATTGGATGTAAAGGGTCATCGAGGTTATCGTTCGCCATAAGGCTGACCCTGCCATAAAGAGGGCAGGTAGTATAAGGGAAGGATATAATAGTCATTAATTTTTTTTGGCATCATGCGAGGACACCTTAGCAATGAGACCAATCATCATTTATCAAGGCAACATCGAGGGATAAAATGAATGAACTGAGGGCAACATTTGCTTTAGGTATCCTCGAAATCGAGGGACTTGACTATTTATAGGCAACAAATAATAAGGCAACAAGGCAGCAAATAATAAGGCAACAGGCAACAAGAGGGGTTACCCAAAGGTGTGTGTGTGTGTGGCACAATCAGGTGGTTAAATTCAGATATATTATCTTATAATTAATGACTCTAAATTCAATTCAAGGTTTTCACGCCCTAAGTTACTAACCACGCAATTAATCATACAGAAAATAAAGCAGAAAAAATAAACCCTAATTAACTATTACATCCTGTGAGCAATTACATAATAAGGCAAAAACAATTTGTGGGTAAACCACCAAAAATAATTAAGTAGATGATACCCTGCAATGATAAGACAAAAATAAACTCGTGGGCAAACCACAAAAAAATATGAAATAAGATTAACAAATCAAGGTTAGAAAATAAGATTAACAAAAAAACAATTTGAAAATAAATTAGTGGCTAAAAAGGTTTAAGGGTAGGAAACCTAGACCTACAGTTAATGGACGACACCTACCTAATGTTAGACGCTGGCCTTAGGATCTAGAGGGGGGTGAATAGATCTTACACAGTTTTACGGAATTAATTGAACTTTAAGCGGAAGTGATTCTGAATCGACTCGCGTCTATTCCGAACCACTATTGAAACGATTGTATATGTGTTAAAACCACTAACCAGCTTGAGATAAACAATAAGAGAATACACTATAGAATCAATACGTCGCTCTATTGAAAATCAATTAACTTCTTATATGATGAACGACGTTTGCAATGCAGTAATAGTGAAAGAAGCAAAAACACAAACACTTGGTGATAATGATCAAATTGATGGTGATTCAATATGTGATGGATTGTGATGTTTATATAAGTTCTTAATTCACAATCTTAACACTCGAATCGTTGATCAATTTGCTATTATAACCAAATATGAACAGAACGTAAATGAAAAGGTAAAAGCGACAAGAACGCGATATTTGTTTAGGCAGTTCGTCGATCGTCCTCGCTACGACTACGTCTGCCCCCAATTCCAAACTGAAATTGGGAAATCTTTCATTAATATTGAAAGCAGTTTATACAAAGAAGATAACAAAGCGATAAACCATAAACCAATTATGTCGATCCTTTGAATCTTCTTCCCCCTTAATCTTGAGTCAGATCAAGGTTATCCAAGAGCTTCACTTGATCCCTTTTCTGCAGTGTCTTGAATTGCCTTGAACCCTTGTTCTTCAATCTTCACACTCAGATGGATCCTCAATGAAACCTCTTGATAAAAACCCCCCAAGAAACACCTATCTTGGAGGACAAAACCCGCAGATTTTATTCACCAAAAACCCCACAAATCTTCACCCACTAGGAATCTTCAATTCCGTTCCATGGACGTTATCGAACTCGATCACTAACCCTCAACGCAAGAATGATTATGTGTAATTGTGTTGGAGATGACGAAGAACGAAGATGAGAAGCCTTTGTGTATCTTTCAGTCTTTGGTGTTGTTCTCAATAATTGAACCTTGGACAATATATATGAGAGCTAATCAGTTGGAGCAGAGAAAAACAGAACTTTTGGCATTCTTGATCAGTTAGGTCGACCTCTTGTAGTGCTTAGGTCGACCTAGCAGAGGTGCATAAGCTTGAATGGTATTTGCTCCCAGTTAGGTCGACCTGTTTGGGAAGTAGGTCGACCAGAATTCTCTTCAAGTGCGTTTTTGGGGCAAATCTTCAGTTTAGGTCGACCTAGTTGATGTGTGAGTCGACCTAGCAGAAGTATGTGGAATTTTCTCCATTTTAGGTCGACCTGGGTTGACAGTAGGTCGACCTAACTGCTGCTTTTCTGCATTCTTCTTGTTTTGCTTGTGTTGAGTCGACCTATATGCGTAATAGGTCGACCTGTTCTGACATGAGTGATCAATGCTTGCTTTTCTTTGAGTTTTCTGCTTCCACCTTATTGCTTGTATGCTCATTGAGTTTGCCATGAATCAAAAACATCTTTGTGAGTGTAATCTTGTATTCACATACTCCCCCTTTTTGATGATGGCAAACCAGTAGTCGAGTAGTCGAAGCTTTGGTAGTAAGTGATAAAGACTCAACAAAGCTCCCCCGTACATTTAGCATCTATCTCTCAACAAGGCAATCTCTTACCAAAGCTCCCCCGTACACTCAGCATCTATCTCCCCCTTTGACAACATCAAAAAAAATGCACGAGTAATAGAAACCAGAGACAGTATAAAATAAATAAGGCAGGTACGTAGCACACGTAATCGTTAACAGAAGCAAGTAGAGGTGACATAATATCCAAAAAAAACTTTTAATGTTACAACCAAGCACACATAATATTCAGACAAATTTAAAAGAAAACTAAACTAAGTACTTAGAAATCTTTAGTAAATATTCATGACAATGATGGAATGAGATGTAATGATATGATGGAATGAAAAGATATGCATCCTAACGCCTTCCCCGTCTTCCTCTTCCTCTTTGAAATGTTTGAGGACGGTCTTCTTCAACTTGTTCCAATAGATCAAGCACGGAGTGGTTTAGAGTATTGAAGCTTTGACTTATGTTTGCATGACGATTCAGAGCAGTTTCTTCAAACTGATTTTGTCTTAGGGTCGAGTTGGACGCAAATGTCTCAAAATCGTTCTTGTGGTCTTGAACCAAGCTGTATAGCGATTGATATTGACGTTGTTGTTCATCATATCGATCTTGTTGGATTTGTTGCATGGTTTGGAACTGGAGCTGTTGTGTTTCAAAATGTTGTTGTTGTTGAAGTTGCATACTTTCAAGCATGGAGATGATGTTGGACTGATCCGGCGGAGGTTGAGCAGTGTATCCCCAAGGAATTTCTTCCTCTTGAGGAGGTACATATTGCCAATTTGAGTCCGCGTCATGAGCTACATCTTCCATGGTGTGATCTTCATCATTGGCTATTTCTTGATCATTTCCTTCTTCTTCATTCCCTGCAATGTGACCAAATTCAGTAGGATCATCATAGTTGTAGATGATCTTTCCGGTTCCCTTTTGAATGAGATAGTAGGTTTTCTTATTTGGATCCCAATGGTATCCCATGAGGGTTAAAGTTGTTTTGGAGAAGTCTTGATTCTGTTTCATGTGAATGTAGGACAGTCCATCGAGTTTCATCCCGAAATGGTTCACGATTGTTTGAATGATTGAGCCATAGCATAGAGCAGTAGTCTTCTGCTTTACCTCTTCAAACTTGGCAGTTAGAAAGTGTGGCCAGTGCACACGTGTCCTGTTTTGAATCAGGTACATTAACACAACCTCATTTCGTTCAATTCTTGAGAATCCGCCTGCTCGTGGTCGAATGACTCTTGATATAATCCAGTTGAGGAGCCTAGGATCTCTTTTTAGGTGACCGGCGGTGATGGATTCATTTTGCTTGTCAAAGACGGTAGGGTCTTTGAGAATAGATTTCATGTAGGCGACATGATCATAGTTGGCCGGAAAGTCACCGTCTTCTATACGAACTTCATCTCCTAAGAGTGTAAGACCAAAGATACTTATCCAGGCTCGTTTGTCAACAATATGGGATCTCGACCCCATCTTAAACCTAAAATTACAACCTTCCTCTCTTGTGAACCCTGCATAGAAGGCCCTAACAGTGTTTTCACAATACGGTGTGGCACACTCCAAAAGGGGGTGAACATTTTGATGCTGAACAAGACTGACAACATCAGGAATGTGCATGTGCTTAGCAACATGTTGATTATAGATATATTGCTTGACTACCTTCCTTTTCATTTGCCATTTTTCAAAATTTTCTTTGCAATCAGGATGAACAAGGGCTACAGCACTTACCGGTTGAGAGGATGATCCAGATGCGATTTCCTTTCCCTTTCTTGATTTTGGAGGCATTCTTGCTGATGATTTGTGTGAGAGGGATGATTTTTGACAACCTTTGGGTTTGAGGAATTAGGGTTGGCCGTACACAATGATGTAAGAATGAGTGGGAAAGAAAAGAGGAATGATTATGAATGAATGGGGATGGGTCGGGTCGACCAACAGACCCAATTTTGGGAATTATTACAGCAGTGGGTCGACCTAAATGAGGACTGGGTCGACCTAACAGAAGTAGTGAGAAAAAGAAACAATTTAGGTCGACCTAAAATGTGGGTAGGTCGACGTAACTAAGCAATTTTTGTTTCTGCTGAAAATATTCTTCTGTAGGTCGACTCAGATGCAATGTAGGTCGACCTAAGTTGCTTCAAATGATTGAAATGCCTTAGGGATGTTACTATATGATGCATTTATGCTTAGTTACTTGCTTGTATGCCCAAAACATGATATGTTATGAATGGAGATGATAGACACATATATGTAATTGAGATATATAGATAAACATATATGAAGTCACTATAAGTATGTTAATTGATAGCATATTATAGTATCAATAAATTTTTTTGGAAGTGAACAATAAACATGTTACCGCTTTCTCAATATGTAGGTGTTTTGTCATCATTGTGTGGAATCCTCTTGTCAGTGTGCCATACTCCTAGATTTGATGATGAATTGTCTTGATAGAATGTTTCATGACTCGATTGCTTGATTTTGCGAAAAACTTATCTAGTATCGATCACTTGATGTTCTCTCGGATGCGGGACAGGGTCCCAAACATTATTCTGCTTAGAATAGGTTTAAATCTTCTTGCAATGCAATTTGCCAATTGCACATCAAGTAATGAGTCTTTTGTGTTTTTCGGGTTAACTTGTATTTGTGATGTATCTTATACATTTGTGGTGGCCAGGTCACCTGCATTTCCTTTGCCAAGAATAGTTCTTCATAGATGACATACCAAAAGTGATATGTCTTCCTTTATGTGTCTTGAGCATCAGCTATCAAGAGACCACCACCTTTCGGCGATGTCAAGACACTTTTCCTGCAAAGATTAATTTAGAGTGGAAGGTCCCCAATCTTCATTGGGTCCTAGATGGTGAGTACAGACATTGTTGCACTTAGGCAACCATTGAAATACTCCTTTAGGAACTAAAATTCTCCTAAATTTGCATTTTTCAATGGTATGACCCTTTTTGCAACAATAATGACAGGTAATATGATGAGAACATGCTGTTTTGCTAGTTGATACTTTTGGTACAAAAGTGTATTTGCTATATAAAGGAGTATACGATCTTTTGAACTTATTTGGATCAACGGCAAAAGTCACTTTTGGCTGTAGAGCCTTGTCTAACTTGGCTTTTAGATCTCTTACTTCTTTTTGCCAAATGTGACATGTCTCACAACCAAACCATGATGTAGGATCTATTTCAACTTTATCCTTTTGAATGTCTAGCATAGATTGTTTTAAAGCTTCCATATCCTTTTCGGTTTTCTCAACTTTTGATTCAAGATATGAAAAGATTTTCTTATTTGAGGCCAAAAGTTTGAAAGCTTTAATTGCATCTCTATGTAATTCTTCAAAAGCAAGTTTTAGTTGAGAATGAGATACCTTATCTACGAGTTCAGGTTTAAGATGACTTACAGCTTTCTTTTTCTTGTGTTGATGAGCCATGAAACATAGGTTTGCTGATTCTTCTTCATCGCTTGATGAGCTTTCACTAGATGAATCACTTTCCCATGCTATGTAGGCTCTTTTAGATTTGTTATGACCTTTGCTTTGGTTCTTCTCTTTTTCCTTCTTAAGGTATGGACAATCCGGTTTGTAGTGACCGGCTTTCCCATAATTGAAGCAAAGGCCTTTGATTTTTCCTTTATTGTCGTCATCTTGTTTGAACTTGTTTGATTGCTTTCTATAGTTGATCAAGCCTTTGTCAGAATATTTTGCTCCATTTTTCTTTAGATATTTGTTGTATCTTCGCACAAACAGTCCCATTTCCTCATCATCGGAGTCTTCGTCATCACTTGTATCACTATCCTTTAGCTCTTGTCTTGAGGTCTTGGAGCTTGAAGCTTTTAGAGCTATTGACTTCTTCTCTACCTCTTTCTCCATGTTCTTTTCTTTCTTTGCCCTTTTCTCATGCATGTCAAGGCATTTAAGGTGTTGTTCATGTTCCTCTAGTTTACCAAAGAGAGTGGTAATGTCTAAGGTGTTTAGATCATTTGCTTCCTTTATTGCTGTAACCTTGGGTTGCCATTCCCTGTTCAAGCATCTTAAGATTTTGTTAGTAGCAACTGCATTGGAAACAGGTCTATCAAGAGAATTTAACCGATTTTTCAGGTGAACGAATCTCTTCTGCATGTTTTTGATGGATTCACCATCTTCCATGTGGAAGAGTTCGAACTCTTGAGTTAACGTATTGATCCTAGCTAGTTTGACATCATCCGTTCCCTCGTGGGCAACTTGCAATGTGTTCCACATAGCTTTAGCGGATCTACAATGGGAAACGCGATAGTATTCATCAACTCCTAGAGCTGATATTAGAATGTTTCTCGCTTTCCAATCGTATGCATATCTCTTTTCATCTTCAGCATCCCAAGTATTTTCTGGTTTTGGAACAACTGCACCAGCTGCATTTGTCATGGTGATCTGAAAGGGACCATTGACAATAGCTGTCCAGATGTTCCTATCAATTGCATTGATGTGGACACACATACAATCCTTCCAATAGCCATAGTTTTCACCGTTGAAAACTGGAGCTCTATTTTGAGCCCCTTTAGGTCCGGAAGCCATCTTTCCAATAAGTGTTTCACGTAGCACGGAATAAACCAGAGCTCTTGATGCCACTTGTTAGACGCTGGCCTTAGGATCTAGAGGGGGGGTGAATAGATCTTACACAGTTTTACGGAATTAATTGAACTTTAAGCGGAAGTGGTTCTGAATCGACTCGCGTCTATTCCGAACCACTATTGAAACGATTGTATATGTGTTAAAACCACTAACCAGCTTGAGATAAACGATAAGAGAATACACTATAGAATCAATACGTCGCTCTATTGAAAATCAATTAACTTCTTATATGATGAACGACGTTTGCAATGCAGTAATAGTGAAAGAAGCAAAAACACAAACACTTGGTGATAATGATCAAATTGATGGTGATTCAATATGTGATGGATTGTGATGTTTATATAAGTTCTTAATTCACAATCTTAACACTCGAATCGTTGATCAATTTGCTATTATAACCAAATATGAACAGAACGTAAATGAAAAGGTAAAAGCGACAAGAACACGATATTTGTTTAGGCAGTTCGTCGATCGTCCTCGCTACGACTACGTCTGCCCCCAATTCCAAACTGAAATTGGGAAATCTTTCATTAATGTTGAAAGCAGTTTATACAAAGAAGATAACAAAGCGATAAACCATAAACCAATTATGTCGATCCTTTGAATCTTCTTCCCCCTTAATCTTGAGTCAGATCAAGGTTATCCAAGAGCTTCACTTGATCCCTTTTCTGCAGTGTCTTGAATTGCCTTGAACCCTTGTTCTTCAATCTTCACACTCAGATGGATCCTCAATGAAACCTCTTGATAAAAACCCCCAAGAAACACCTATCTTGGAGGACAAAACCCGCAGATTTTATTCACCAAAAACCCCACAAATCTTCACCCACTAGGAATCTTCAATTCCGTTCCATGGACGTTATCGAACTCGATCACTAACCCTCAACGCAAGAATGATTATGTGTAATTGTGTTGGAGATGACGAAGAACGAAGATGAGAAGCCTTTGTGTATCTTTCAGTCTTTGGTGTTGTTCTCAATAATTGAACCTTGGACAATATATATGAGAGCTAATCAGTTGGAGCAGAGAAAAACAGAACTTTTGGCATTCTTGATCAGTTAGGTCGACCTCTTGTAGTGCTTAGGTCGACCTAGCAGAGGTGCATAAGCTTGAATGGTATTTGCTCCCAGTTAGGTCGACCTGTTTGGGAAGTAGGTCGACCAGAATTCTCTTCAAGTGCGTTTTTGGGGCAAATCTTCAGTTTAGGTCGACCTAGTTGATGTGTGAGTCGACCTAGCAGAAGTATGTGGAATTTTCTCCATTTTAGGTCGACCTGGGTTGACAGTAGGTCGACCTAACTGCTGCTTTTCTGCATTCTTCTTGTTTTGCTTGTGTTGAGTCGACCTATATGCGTAATAGGTCGACCTGTTTTGACATGAGTGATCAATGCTTGCTTTTCTTTGAGTTTTCTGCTTCCACCTTGTTGCTTGTATGCTCATTGAGTTTGCCATGAATCAAAAACATCTTTGTGAGTGTAATCTTGTATTCACACCTAAGACCCCTATGGCTACTAGGGTTTCTAAAATAATCGAGGCTTGACAAACCCTAAAAATTAATTATTGGTTTCTAACCTAATTAATTTTAATTCGAATAATCCTGATTAAATTAACCCTGGTTATTTAACCTATTTAAATTAACCTAATTATTAAACCTAATTTTAAATTAATTAAATAATTCCTAAATTAAATTAATTAAATAATCCCTAAATTAAAATATTAATTACTAATCTAAACTAATTATTTAAAATTAATTTTCTAAATATTAAACTAAATCAATTTAAATATCTAACTATTAAAACTAAATTAAATTTCTAAAGTTAATTACTAATTTAAATAAATAAAAAAATAAAAAAGTATTAAAAAAAAGATTTATAAAAAAAAGTTTTAAAAAGAGTATTTAAACAAGGGAAAAAAAAGAAAAATAAAAAAAGAACTAAAACAAATTAAATAAAAAAAATTATAAAAAACCTGGTGTCCAATCTGGTGTGGCTCATGGCTGAGGGATCATGATGCACCTGCTGTAACACCCCAATTCTACCCAAGCATATAGGTACAAATATCAGAGTGTAAAAATTAAATTCATAAAAACAATTAGGGCGTTACACTTAAGTAACCACATTACCAAACATAACATACTCGTAAAAGATGCGTAACACAAATAATCAAAGAGGAAGGATTCTCATAAACACTTGACAGTATTCATATATATATATATATATATATATATATATATATATATATATATATATATCGATAAACATAATATCCACCATATTCCTCCAAAATACATCGTACGAGAAGGTGTCCAAAATACATAATATGAATACATCCAAAGGATCAAATATACATCAAAAGGATCCTATAAGCATCATTTACAAAATAAGTGTTTGATCCCCCTAGGTGTTACGTATCACGATCGGACGACACCAAAACGGACGACTACTAAGAGATCACCTACACTTACGGATCACCTGCACATTACCCACGAGTAGGTAACATTAAGGAAGAAGAGTGAGAATATAATTCATAATGAAAAGCATGATAAATATAGTAATGCCAACAAGCATCATCAAGAATCATACAGCAAAGTAATCCACTAAGTCAACCACAATCAATATATAAGTAATGCGACACATGAGTGATAACATAATTTATAAAGACAGGCGATGATGAATGAGACTCGACTATGCATATGCATGTGGTACCAAATCCGGAGTAAACTCCTCCTTGTCATTATGACAAATACACCTTGCCGAGCATTATGCTGGGACTTTATTCCACTCAGGAAGCCCGCAGGTTGTCGTCACCGAGCATGTAGCTCCCACTGATGACCTCTTGCCACTCAGGCTAATATATCGTTACCGAGCATTAAGCTCCTACTGGTAACCAATGCCCGCAGGCCACCTGTTAATAGCATTCCGCCATTAACGTAATGAAATGTCATGTTGTGCATACAAACGACTCGATTACATAACAACAACAACAACAACAATATAACTCGGTCACATATCCACATCACACCGGTTATATTAATCCACACGGATACATCACCAAAGTTGCCACTCAGGCGTTCATATTCACACAGCACGCATATACCGTCAAAACATACTTGATTAGCAAATATCATTTCACAAAATACATTTACGAAAAATCATTCAACCACCAACACACTCCTCTTTATCATAAAGCATACTCAAGGGTTCCCATAATACTTCAAACGGCGCGTAGAAACGACCTACGGTTCAAAAGATACAACGAAACGAAGTTTGGAAAATCTATATTTCGCACAGTCCGCTTGAGCTCCGCTCAGCGGACCCAGACAGAAAATTATTTAGACAAAAATGCAGAAACTCCGCTCAGCGGACCTTCACAGAGATTTTTCTGCAAAAGAACCTCCGCTCAGCGGACCCCAGGCCGCTCAGCGGACCTGCGTAAACCTAGAAAAATCAGTTCTGCAACAGACCTGCAAAATCCCACCCAATCATCTCAAAATCCCAAATAAGCTTCCCTACACATCCTACACAACCCATACATGCCATATATTCATTCTAACAATCAATGATCCATGGTTCACTCACTAAATGTCAATAACCTAATAATTCCTTCATGAGCAAGAAAACATGGAGAAATGAAAAACAAACATGATCAATGAGGATATCTATCATCATACTACACATACACATCACAAAATCATGTTTATAACTTCAAAACTCACCAAAACACCCAATCCACCATTGTTGGTCAAATTTATAAAAGAGCAAGAACAAGAACAAAACAAAACAAACAAAACTATAAGAATCATACAATCAAGATAAACTAGATTCACCCCCTTACCTTGGTTAGATTATTGGTTCTAGCTTGGTTTTGGATTTCTACAATACTCTTCTTCTCTTTGTTTTTCTCTTCTTTCTCTTCTCTTCACAAGTTTTCTTTCTTTTCCTCCAAAATATCTCTTTTTCTCTCTATAACTCTTTCTATTTCTCTACTTCTCATTTTCACCCACTCAACTCTCATAAATTCCAATTTGGCCCAAATGTTACTAAACATTAATTCTAACCAATTAACACCTAAAACATAATAATTACACACATGGAAAGTAATAAGTAAAATATTAGCATAATTAATATTTACCGACTGACTCGACTCAAAACAGTAAAATTTAGGAAAATGTAACAAACATCACAATTAATTAGAAAAAACACATTTACGGGCGTTACAACCCTCCCCCACTTAAGAGATTTTCGTCCTCGAAAATAAAAATTACCTGCTACAAACAACTCAGGATAGGAGTCTCGCATCTTACTCTCCAACTCCCAGGTCAAACTCTCACCTGCCGCACTTAGCCATACGACTTTCACCAAGGCGATCTCCTTGCCTCGCAGAGTCTTAGTCTCACGACCCTCAATACGCACCGGCATCGTCTCAACCGTCAGGTTCTCACGCACTTGCACATCATCCATCTGAATCACATGGGATGGATCCGCAATGTATCTCCTCAACTGAGACACATGGAATACATCGTGCAGATTAGCAAGACTTGGCGGTAACGCCACCCGATACGCAACTTTGCCAAATCGCTCCGATATCTGATAAGGACCAATAAAACGCGGAGTAAGCTTCCTCGATTTCAAAGCTCGCCCAACACCCGTTAAAGGCGTAACTCTTAAGAATACATGATCACCAGCTTGGAATTCCAAATCTTTCCTGCGCTTGTCATGATAACTCTTTTGCCTACTCTGTGAACTTCTCATCTTCTCACGAATAAATTTCACCTTTTCTGTAGTCTCTCTTACCATTTCAGGTCCGAGTACCACACTCTCGCCCGATTCAAACCAACATAATGGAGTTCTACACTTACGACCATATAGCGCTTCAAAAGGTGCCATTCCGATACTAGAATGAAAACTGTTGTTGTAAGTGAACTCTATCAACGGAAGATAAGTATCCCACGAACCTCCCTTCTCAAGAACACATGCTCTCAACAAGTCTTCAAACGATTGAATAGTCCTTTCGGTCTGACCGTCCGTCTGAGGATGATAAGCCGAACTCAACCTCAACTTAGAACCTAGAGCCTCTTGTAAACCTTTCCAAAAATCTGATGTGAACCTTGGATCTCTATCCGACACAATACTCAACGGTATACCATGTAGTTTCACAATCACCTTGATATAAATCTCAGCCAACTTTGCAACTGGAAAAGTGATGTTAATAGGAATAAAGTGAGCTGACTTTGACAACCTATCAACAATCACCCAAACCGCATCAAAACCTCTCACAGTTTTCGGTAAACTCGTCACAAAGTCCATAGAAATACTATCCCATTTCCACTCTGGAATATCCAACGGTTGCAACAACCCTGCAGGACGCTGATGTTCCACTTTTGACTTCTGACATACCAAACACGCATACACAAACTGAGCCACATCTCTTTTCAAACCAGACCACCAAAAGATCTTCTTCAAATCCTGATACATCTTATTGGCTCTGGATGAATACTCAAACTGCTCCTGTGACCTTCCTCTAAAATCATATTCTTCTGCTCGGAATCATCAGGTACACAAATTCGACCACGGAATCTCAAAACACCCTGACCATCCACTCTGAAGTCGCCATCATCACTTTGATTTGCCACCATAAACAAATCAACAAGTTTCACATCCATCTTCTGTCTTTCGCTAACGGTCGACAGAAAATCATTCGTCACTTTCAACATACCCATCTTCACACTACCTGGCGTCAATTCACATACTAAACTAAGATCACGAAAGTGCTCCAAAAGTTTCCACTCTTCCGCCATCATCGCGGACATATGCAAAGATTTCCGACTCAAAGCATCGGCAACCACATTAGCTTTACCAGGATGGTAATTCAAGCTAAAGTCATAGTCCTTCAGGAATTCCAACCACCTACGTTGTCTCATGTTCAATTCTTTCTGATCAAATAAGTATTTCAAACTCTTATGATCACTAAAGACCTCGAACCTTGCACCGTAGAGATAATGCCTCCAAATCTTTAATACAAAAACAACCGCAGCTAACTCTAAATCATGAGTGGGATAATTCTTCTCATGAATCCTTAACTGCCTCGAAGCGTAAGCCACCACTTTACCTTCCTGCATTAAAACACCACATAACCCCATATGCGATGCATCACAATACACCACAAACGGTTCCTTAGGATCAGGTAAAACCAAAACCGGAGCTGAAGTCAACCTTCTCTTCAACTCTTCAAAATTCCTTTCACAAACTATGTACCAAATAAACGCCTTACCCTTGCAAGTAAGCTGAGTTAACGGAAGTGCCAACTTCGAAAAGCCTTCTATGAATCTTCGATAATAACCTGCCAAACCTAAGAAGCTTCTGATCTCAGTAACCGATCTCGGAACCTCCCATTGTAGCACTGCATCTACCTTGGATGGATCCACTGCAATCCCGTTACTTGAAATCACATGACCAAGAAAACTCACCTCTGATAACCAGAACTCGCACTTGGATAACTTAGCATACAGCTGCTTCTCCTTCAAAACCCGTAGCACAACACGCAAATGCTCCTCATGCTCTTCCGGAGACTTAGAATAAATCAAGATGTCATCTATGAAGACCACAACAAACTTATCCAACTGATCATGGAATATGCGATTCATATACTCCATAAACACACCAGGTGCATTAGAAACCCCGAACGGCATCACCAAAAAACTCATAATGCCCGTACCGAGTCCTAAACGCAGTCTTTTGAATATCTTCCTCCTTCACCCGAATCTGATGGTAACCAGATCTTAAATCAATCTTGCTAAACACACTGGCACCCACCAACTGATCCATCAAGTCGTCAATCCTAGGAAGCAGATACTTATTCTTAATTGTCACCTTGTTCAACTGGCGATAATCAATACACAACCTCATGCTTCCATCCTTCTTCTTTACCAACAAAACTGGAGCCCCCCATGGTGAAACACTAGGCCTCACAAAATGTTTTGCTAGCAACTCTTCCAATTGTTTCTTCAATTCCACTAACTCTGATGGCGACATTCTATATGGCGCCATAGACACGGGCCTCGTACCAGGAACTAGATCTATGGAAAACTCCACCTCTCTCTTTGGCGGCACATCAGAAAAGTCTTCAGGAAACACTTCAGGAAATTCTCGCACTACTGGAAAATCCCCAATTGCAGCTCGACCCTCCACAATCAACGATGCAAACACACCAAACAATTGTGCCCCATCTGCTAACAGTCGATTCAACTCCTTAGTAGATAAGACCCCAAATTCCGCATCCTTCTCAAGAAATGGAAATCTCACCAACTTATGATAACAATCGATGTGGACACGATTATTCATCAACCAATCCATTCCCAGAACCACGTCTAACTCGTTCATCGGAAAACAAATCAAATCAACAGTAAAGTCCTTACCGAAGATTGATACCGGACAATTCTCACAAACTAAAGAAGTAGTCACCGACCCCATTGCTGGTAAATCGATAACCATCTCACCACCCAAATCAGATAGAACAAGACCTAATCTTTTAACACAATCATCGGCTATAAAACAATGGGAAGCACCCGTATCAATAATAGCAATTAAAGAAATGCCATTAATAAAACAAGTACCTCTGATCAGTCGATCACCCTTATCCGTCTGAGTTCCAGCCAACGCAAACACCTTCCCACCAGCCTGAACTTTCTTCTTCTGACATTAACCGCTCATGTGTCCCTCTTCACCACAATTAAAACACACAACTCCCTTGGACGCACAGTCAGATGATATATGTCCTACCCTCCCACACTTGTAACACTTCCTCGCGTCACCAATGCAGACATCACTTTTGTGACCCGACTTACCACACTTAAAACATACAATCTTAGCAGGAGCATCTCCCCCACTAAACCTTGGTCCATAATTCATCTTTTGCTTACCCTTCCCTCCATCATACGGCTTCCCACGATTCTGCGGACCTTTGTTCCTCTTTTCATTAATCACCTTATGATGAGCATTATTATCCTCATCATAAATCCTACAGCTGTCCACCAAATCTGGAAACACCCGAATCTTCTGATACCCTACCGCCTTCTTGATATCAGAACGCAACCCATTCTGGAACTTAATGCATTTAGAAAATTCTGCTCCCTCACCAACAAAGTGCGGGTAAAATTTCACAAGTTCATTAAACTTTGCCGCATATTCAGACACAGACATGCTGCCTTGAACCAACACCAGAAACTCAGTCTCTTTCTTTCCACGGACATCCTCCAGATAATACTTCCTCAAAAACTCCCTCTTGAACACCGTCCAGGAAATCTCTTCACCGGTTGCTTCTAACCTTGCCAAAGTCTCCAGCCACCAATCATCAGCCTCCACAGCTAACTGATGAATGGCATACCTGACTTTCTGCTCTTGCGTGCAATCCATCATACGAAAGATCCTCTCCATCTCCTTCATCCAAGTCAAGGCTCCCTCGGGGTCATGCGTTCCTTTAAACATAGGAGGATTCTCCCTCTGGAAAGTCGCTAAACTCCGAGACCTTGCATTCTCATCTATATGCATAGCTTCAGCCATAGCTTGCAATGCAGCAGCAATAGCAGCGTCATTACGTCCAGCCATCTCTAAACTTCACAATAACACCAAGAGAAGTAAGCCCAAAGAATAACACAAGAATTGTTAGACCAAACGACACGACACTTGGTCGGACAAGACCAACCCGCTCTGATACCACTAATGTAACACCCCAATTCTACCCAAGCATATAGGTACAAATATAAGAGTGTAAAAATTAAATTCATAAAAACAATTAGGGCATTACACTTAAGTAACCACATTACCAAACATAACATACTCGTAAAAGATGCGTAACACAAATAATCAAAGAGGAAGGATTCTCATAAACACTTGACGGTATTCATATATATATATATATATATATATATATATATATATATATATATATATATATATATATATATATATATATATATATATATCGTACGAGAAGGTGTCCAAAATACATAATATGAATACATCCAAAGGATCAAATATACATCAAAAGGATCCTATAAGCATCATCTACAAAATAAGTGTTCGATCCCCCCTAGGTGTTACGTATCACGAGCGGACGACACCAAAATGAACGACTACTAAGAGATCACCTACACTTGCGGATCACCTGCACATTACCCACGAGTAGGTAACATTAAGGCAGAAGGGTGAGAATATAATTCATAATGAAAAGCATGATAAATATAGTAATGCCAACAAGCATCATCAAGAATCATACAGCAAAGTAATCCACTAAGTCAACCACAATCAATATATAAGTAATGCGACATATGAGTGATAACATAATTTATAAAGACAGACGATGATGAATGAGACTCGACTATGCATATGCACGTGGTACCAAATCCGGAGTAAACTCCTCCTTGTCATTATGACAAATACACCTTGCCGAGCATTATGCTGGGACTTTATTCCACTCAGGAAGCCCGCAGGCTGTCGTCACCGAGCATGTAGCTCCCACTGATGACCTCTTGCCACTCAGGCTAATATATCGTTACCGAGCATTAAGCTCCTACTGGTAACCAATGCCCGCAGGCCACCTGTTAATAGCATTCCGCCATTAACGTAATGAAATGTCATGCTGTGCATACAAACGACTCGATTACATAACAACAACAACAACAACAACAACAACAACAATATAACTCGGTCACATATCCACATCACACCGGTTATATTAATCCACACGGATACATCACCAAAGTTGCCACTCAGGCGTTCATATTCACACAGCACGCATATACCGTCAAAACATACTTGATTAGCAAATATCATTTCACAAAATACATTTACGAAAAATCATTCAACCACCAACACACTCCTCTTTATCATAAAGCATACTCAAGGGTTCCCATAATACTTCAAACGGCGCGTAGAAACGACCTACGGTTCAAAAGATACAACGAAACGAAGTTTGGAAAATCTATATTTCGCACAGTCCGCTTGAGCTCCGCTCAGCGGACCCAGACAGAAAATTATTTAGACAAAAATGCAGAAACTCCGCTCAGCGGACCTTCACAGAGATTTTTCTGCAAAAGAACCTCCGCTCAGCGGACCCCAGGCCGCTCAGCGGACCTGCGTAAACCTAGAAAAATCAGTTCTGCAACAGACCTGCAAAATCCCACCCAATCATCTCAAAATCCCAAATAAGCTTCCCTACACATCCTACACAACCCATACATGCCATATATTCATTCTAACAATCAATGATCCATGGTTCACTCACTAAATGTCAATAACCTAATAATTCCTTCATGATCAATGAGGATATATATCATCATACTACACATACACATCACAAAATCATGTTTATAACTTCAAAACTCACCAAAACACCCAATCCACCATTGTTGGTCAAATTTAGAAAAGAGCAAGAACAAGAACAAAACAAAACAAACAAAACTATAAGAATCATACAATTAAGATAAACTAGATTCACCCCCTTACCTTGGTTAGATTATTGGTTCTAGCTTGGTTTTGGATTTCTACAATACTCTTCTTCTCTTTGTTTTTCTCTTCTTTCTCTTCTCTTCACAAGTTTTCTTTCTTTTCCTCCAAAATATCTCTTTTTCTCTCTATAACTCTTTCTATTTCTCTACTTCTCATTTTCACCCACTCAACTCTCATAAATTCCAATTTGGCCCAAATGTTACTAAACATTAATTCTAACCAATTAACACCCAAAACATAATAATTACACACATGGAAAGTAATAAGTAAAATATTATCATAATTAATATTTACCGACTGACTCGACTCAAAACGGTAAAATTTAGGAAAATGTAACAAACATCACAACTAATTAGAAAAAAACACATTTACGGGCGTTACACCTGCAGCTTTTGATGCGTTGGATCTGCAGAGGTGATAATCAAATGGTTGAGAAGGCGAGAACACGCCATGCACTCACGGACGCGACGCATCAGATCCTCTTTTTATAAATTCCGCGCCCGCCCCTTCCCAGCCAGTAGGATGATGACATGTACTCATCTTTTTTCAGGTGACCACCTGCAACTCATCTTTTACAGCGCCTTTTTCATGTTAGCTGTAAAAGCTTTCCTCTATTACACCTGTGAAAACCACAAAACAACACAAAAATGTTTCGCGACTACATGGACACGATCGTCCAGATGTCCTGTGTAATACGGTGAACTGACTTTAAATATTTAAGCAAACAATGTTCCGGTGAGCAAGAGTCACCACCGACGTTTATTTTATCCAATTTATAGAAAGGCTAAAAGAACAGAAAAACCTTTTAAAAGACTTTGAGTTCGGGGGGTAAGTTATACAAAGGGAAGGTTTAAAGCACCCTTTGTATCCATGGTTATCCATGGGCTCTTAATTGCTTAGCTCATTTGTTTTTAAAATGTTTGAATTGTTTGAAAAGTAATGTGTGAATAAAAATTTGAATAAGAACTTTAGCTTGTAAATAAGCATAGTCTTTTTGAATTTGATTTTGAAAAGAAGTGGGAAAATATTTTGATTTGAATTTGAAAAAGAGCAAGCAATTAAAAAGCAATTACCCTTAAGTTTAGAAAAATTGTTCTTTTAGACTTTAATGGGAAAGGGTTATCCATACCATAAAGAGGGCAGGTAGTCCTTTCGTTGGATTTGAAAAGGGTCATCGAGATTATCGTTCGCCATAAGACTGGCCCTGCCATAAAGAGGGAAGGTAGTCTAAGGGAAGGATAAAATAGTCATTATTATTTTTAGGCATCATGCGAGGATACCTTAGCAATGGGAACAAATCATCACTTACCGAGGCAACGTCAAGGGACAAACTTGATGATGAATGAACTGAGGGCAACATTTGTTTTAGGTATCCTCGGAATCGAGGGACTTGACTATTTTCACAAATTAAGGCAACAGTAATAAGGCAACAGGCGATAAGAGGGGTTACCCAAAAATGTGTGTGTGGTACAATCAGGTGGCTCAATTCAGTGGTATATATCTTATAATTAGTTATTCTAATTCAATTCAAGGCTTGCACTCCCTAAGATTACTAACCATGGCAGAAAGATAAAACAGTTTAATAGTCCTACGCTATTACAATAAACACCCGCGGGAAAGGGGAAAGCAAAACAGAAAAAATAATAAGGGCAAGATAAAATAAAAGAATTTAAAATGTCCAGATCGCTTGAGCCTTCATTGATTCCTGGCCAACCTTGAAAATTGAGAATGAAGAAGAGAAGACTTAGTGCATTAAAGATCTCAACAATTGTAATGTAACATATAAAAAATTAAAATTGTAATAATTTGGGCAAACAAATAAACAGGCAAGGCAAAAGGCAAACCCCGAATGGGACAAAAGTTAACCAGTGTTAATAAAAAAAGCAGGTAAAAACCTAGACCAGGGTTAATGGGCAACACCTACCAGTAATGAAACTTTTTAGGGTTAATCGAGGCTAACAAACTTAAAAATTAATTATTGGTTTCTAACCTAATTAATTTTAAAATTGGCTAATCCTGATTAAAATAATTTAATACTTAACTAAATTTAATTAATCATCAAACCTATTTATTTAAACTAATTTTAAATTAATTATCTAGTCATTTAACCTAAAAACTATATTTAATTAATTAAAACAAATTTAATAATAATAATAATTAAAAAATTTATGAAATTTTATATAAAAAACCTAAAACACTAAATTATAAACTTAAATGGCTTTTAGTTTTAGTAAAAAAAACAATTTTAAAATAATTAAAAAAACAAATAAGAAAGAAAGAAAAACAAAAAGGAACTTAGCTTTTAATTTGGTGTGGCTGCTTAAGGAGGGTCCATGGTGGTCTGCAGATTGTGTGGCTCTTAAATCTTGATCGCTGGAGAGATCTGATGGTGAGCAATCGAGGGAGCACAGTATGCATGCATGGGCGACGCATGGGATCTTTTGAAAACTCTTTGTAAAAATTAAACTAGAGCGCATGGGGATCGAACCCAGGGCTCCAAAGCTATGCTCATACTTCACTTGCCAAGGCTGCTGTGTTGGTCTCGTTGTCTTTTAATCACTCCCATAAACAATATATGAAAAACAACCATTAATGCCACAAGTCAAAAGGCAGCACGCGTGGGCCCCTTCCGTTCAACCCAGCCAATCGCGCGAAGAGAAAGCAAGGTGGACCTTTTGATTGTCCAATAGGGAGAAACCACGCGTGGAGTGAGAATTGCAAACGCTGACTGGCCACTGATATCAAGCCACATAGGTCGTCTTCTTCCATCATCTTCTTCATCCGAATTCCCCTTTTAATTAGCTACGAACCTGGTTCGATTTTGCTACGAAAAAGACCATAGCAGACCTGCAAATCACCAAACTAAAGAAAACAACGTTAAGATCGAAAACCAAGTGTCCAGTTCACCTAAACAGACCCTTACGAACTCAATGGGAGGATCCTTTTGGTTTGAAACCTCTCGTAGGTATGAGTACGCGATCATGTAGCAACCATGCCCTAACAATGGCTTCCACGGATTCCTATGTCCAAGCTTCGAAACGATGACTCCAAAACATTCCAAACATCAAAAGAAGCATAAATATACACAAGAATCTTGTTAAAATTGCATGAATAATGAGTTTGAATTTTAAAGTAACCATGCAAACCGTGATTTCGTGTGAGCTTCCTCTGTATGTTCTGGGCTTCGAGGCAGGTTGGGATTGAATCCTGGAATCCCCAGCAATATGATTCAACGCTTAAAATTGAAGTAGAGAGACTGCATTTGACAAACCAAATTTGCCCTAAACTTTGAGGTTTTTGTCACTTAGAACCCTAGGTTTCTCCTCTCAATTTTTCGTCCTCTCTGCATCTGAACAAGTTACCTATTTATAATACAAGGAATTAGGTTAGCAATTTTGGAGAGAATCTTTGTAATCTTCATGATTGCAATTTGAAGAAAAATTGATTTGTGAATATTTCTAAAATTGACCAATTCCAATCCAATCTCTCTAATTCTGTTGTCACGATATTTGCATTATATTTGGAGTATCTTGATGATTGGAATTGATTGGAAGCAAAAGAAATCAAATCTCTTGGTATTTTCCCTTTTAATTACCTGATTAAATTGATTTTTAATGAATAAAAAATTCACATAAAATCAAATAATCACAAATAATTCGTGGCATTCAGATAGGATCTCTTGGGTTACTTGAGGAACAAGATTGGGCCATAAAACGTTGGGCCTCTTTACAAAAAGATTCATTTTGGAGCCTTTTATTTCACATTTTTCCTTTTAAAATTGTCCAACTTTGACAAGGCATATCTCCCTCAATTTTTAAGATATGGAAGAGTTCTAGGACTTTTTGGAAACCTCAAGATGTCCTCTATAATCCACTTTGGAATATTTTTTCCATTTGATGATTTTATCTTGATGATATGGGCTTTGACAAAAATCTGCTTTTGGTTGACTTTCAAAAAGGACCTATAATGTTTTGGTCCATATCTCTCAAATGAAGCATTTCTAGCCTTGGCGTGTGAGAGACAAAGTTGTAGAGAATTCAATTTACTTCAAAATGAGCTTTGAATGAGAAATTTCTGATATTCCATGTGGAGGTTATGGCTGGTCAAAGTTCAGTTGACCTTAAGTCAAAAAACCCTAATTTAGAAACTTTAGGTTTTTGTTAATTTATGAACTTTCCTTGATGAATCATGATCAATCCTTGATCAAATGATGAATGATACTTCAAAATAAGGATGTTGACAAAAAATCTGGAATTTTGACTGTACTTTGACCACTGTTGACTTTTAGGTCAAACTAGTCGACTGTTGACTTTTTGAGCAATTGACTGGGCAATCCTTGGAATTGAAGCTTGTACTTTGTCATAGAGATAGTTTAAAACATCATAAGCCATATGAAATCCATTGGAGATCTTGATTCATTCCTTTTCTTCAGAGAAATCAAAACCCTAGTTCAGGAGGTCATTGTTTAGGAGAGTATGCCTTTGAGTCTTAAACTTTGGTATGAGTTTGAAAGGTGAAATGAGATGGGCAAATTTTGGGGTAAGACACCCTGAGTCCAAAAATACCTTTGTTTTCTTCTAATTTTACCTTAAACTTAAAGCCCTAAACAAGGTTTCGAAACCCTAACAATGGCATAACGCAGTATACGATTGCAAACCACAAATTAAACATCCAGAAACACTCCACACACCGTCACAAGCAAGAATATGAATTCAAATAATGTTTATGCATCATGAATTGGAGAGATCGAAGAAAAATTAAAGGGTGCAAACCGTGAGTGATTTGGAGTCGATTCTGAATGCTTGGCTTGAGAATGATGATTGAGAAAGCTTCAATAAACTCCTGTGAATCGTTTGGAGGACTCACAACGCTTTGAATCCACCTCAAACTTCAAATTAATCTTTGAAAATTTTTTATTCTTGTATGCTCGGATTAGGGGTCCTTCAGCTGCAAAAACGTGAGCTCTTGGGTCTGCAATGCTTGCTTATATATGGGAGATCAAATTAGGTTAAGAAGATTGAACAAAATCTCTTTAAATCAATCATTTGAAATTTGATTTCAATATGATTTTTAGTGTTTCTAAAATTAGTCAATTGCAATCTTTTTTTCAACCAATCTTTCCTTGCACAAAATTATATTGGATATGGGGTATAATTGATGATTAGAATTGGTTATGAATGAATCCCCAATCATATCTTTGATTTTTCTCTTTGATTTTAATCATTTTCATTACTTTTTAAATGAATAAAAATTCATATAAAATTAAATAAATCATATAATTTCGTGGCCATTGAATTTTGGATCTTGGATAACTTAAGGATCAAGCTTGGGCCAAAAAAGGTTGGGTTACTTTGCAAAAAGATTCACTTTGGAGCCTTTTATTTCACATTTTTTTTCTTTAAAATGGTCAAACTTTGACAAGGCATATCTCCCTCAATTTTTAATATATGGAGGAGTTTTAGGACTTTTTCGAAACCTCAAGATGTCCTCTACAAGCCACATTGGAAGCTTTTTCCATTTGAGGATTTTATCTTGATGATATTGGCTTTGACAAAAAACTGCTTTTGGTTGACTTTCAAAAAGGACCTGTAATGTTTTGATCCATATCTATCAAATGAAGCATTTTTATACTTGGCATGTGAGAGAAAAATTTGTAGAGAATTCAATTTCCTTCAAATTGAGGTTTAGATGGGAAATTTCTGATGTTCCATGTGAAAGTTATGGCTGGTCAAACTTCAGTTGACTTTGGGTCAAAAAACCCTAATTTAGAAACTTTAGGTTTTGTTAATTTCTGAACTTTCCTTGATGAATCATGATCAACCCTTGATCAAATGATGAATGATGCTTCAAAATAAGGGTGTTGACAAAAAATCTGGGATTTTGACTGTACTTTGACCACAGTTGACTTTTAGGTCAAACTAGTCGACTGTTAACTTTCTGAACAATTGACTGAGCAATTCTTGGAAATGAAGCTTGTACTTTGCCATAGAGATAGTTTGAAACATCATGAGCCATATGAAATCCATTGGAGATCTTGATTCATTCATTTTCTTTAGAGAAATCAAAGCCCTAGCTCAGGAGGTCATTGTTTAGGAGAGTATGTCCTTGAGTCTTGAACTTTGGTGTGAGTTTGAAAGGTGAAATGAGATGGGCAAATTTTGGGGTATGACACTACCGGAAAACACTTAAAGGATGCATAATATGGTTTCACGACATATGATTTGGATGATGATAACCTACTCGATAAGGAGTGCACTATTTGAATAAACTATGGTTTTTTAGTTCTCCTCGTTGTAGGAAAGTGAAGAAGGTTTAAAATAAAAACTTCAAAAGCTACAAGCGAGTTCTAGACAACTGGAAGCTCTATTTATGTCAACAAGAAATAGTATGTCATCTATCAAGAAGTAATCTTATGCATAATATGCTATGGAGAAGTTAGAAAAAGAGAAACATGATGATCTCAATTATCGAAAGGAGGAAGCGATAAGTTTAAGGGGATGGGGAGGAAGTTGAAAGACGTGGATGCATGTGACGCCATTTTTAAGAGTAACTTAGAAGTTGATTTATAGGAATCTCAAATGGATATCACCCTTGATAGGGATCAAGGGTTTTAAAAAGCTAAAGAGCATGTGCAATTCTTGTATCCAAATATTGATTTGGGCAAGCTAGGCCTTTATAAGGTGGTGATAGAAGGGAAAATGTTGGAAGCGGTGGAAGAAGAGGAAAAAACTAGAGGACTTTAGGAGGAGCCTCAACTGTCCAGGACAATTAGAATGTTGTATTTGTTTTTATCTTTCTTTTGTATTTTGTTATTTCATTTTTGTATCGTTTCTATTTGTAAGTGCGAACTTGTACGGGGAATTAATGAAGATCTTTTCTTGTTCGAATGTCGCCTTTAATCTTTTATATCCTTTGTTTTTATGTCATTGTATTTCGCCAAGTGTTAGTAGGTTTAGTCTCTTCATTATTCGTTCAAGAGTTTGAAATGGATATTAACAAAACCTTTAGGAAAAATAATACCTCAAATGGAACTATGATACCTAGAAGATCACAATGTATCTGATTGGCACAATGATACCCATAAGAGCGCAATGATAAACCTTAAGGTGCAATGATACCCCAAAGGAACACAACGACACTCTATAAGGTGATATGATAACCTGAAGGTTAAAATGATACCCTTAAGGGTTCAATGATATCCATAAAGGTGCAATGTTATCCCAAAGGGTGCAATGATATTTCTTAGGGTGCTAAGATAGCTGGAGGGAACAATGATGCCCAAGAGGGTGCAATAATACCTCATATGGCATAATAAATTCAGTAAATATGGTGTCTTATTAATAGCCATGCTCTTGTAAGGAAAAATATTGTCGCCTTATCACTTTAATACTTTTGGATTATTCAAACAATAAAACAATTCATATTGGTTATAAGTTGCCTTATTGAATAAAAACAAAAATTAACTTTAATAACACTTTAGGTTCATTGGTGAAAATTCTAGTAACACACGCTCGATTTCAAAATGGATGTTATGACATCCACAATTACACAACACAGACAATAATAGTAAACAACATAAAACAGTAAAAAACACACAAAATTGTTTACCCAGTTCGGTTCAAACAACCTACTCTGGGGGCTACCAAGCCAGGGATGAAGTTCACTATTAGCAGTATCATTTCAGAGCTAAACTCCCAGTTTACAACTCCTCACTTAATCACTACCCAATGACCCTTCTACCTAGGTTCTACCTAGATATGGAATATCTCCATTCCACTCCCCCTCAATCACAGCAGTGATACACAAACACAATAAACAATTACAGATAGAAGACACTCTTCAAAAACACACCTTGATCTGCTTAAAAGCTTCAATCAAGAGACACACACTCGTGCTTAAAAGCTTAGAGTGACACAACTAAAACACATACTAATTCCAACGCAATCATCAAAGATAATAGCGTGGATCACAAGAGACAGTTACAGAACAACCGTTCTTCACAATTATAATCTTCTGTCTGCATTCCAAATCAGGATTACAGGTCTTTTTATAAGCAGTCTTGGGCCTTGGGCTTTTTAGAAACACATTAGGGTTAACAGAGTTAACCTAATTCACACGCCAACTGTCTGTTACACAATGTGCTATAAATAGGATCTTCTAGACGAAATATGCAACACTCAATAAAAAGTTTCCTAAACTGATAAAAAGGATAAATCAGGAAACACACTACATAAACAATAACAGCTCCTGCTGTCACACATGGATGTCATGACATCGATCATGACATTCCTTACTGTCATACCCCAATTTTTGACCCTAAGATCCTATATCATTCATATCCCGATCATTAATCAAGAGCTTCACTTGGAAGTTTTGTTTGTGGTGTTGCACTCACCTCATCAATAAGAGGGACCATCAAGCACCAATGATTGTTTATCTTGTATGCATATTGTACTAACCCAAATACCAAAAATATTGCTTTGTTTCTTTGTAGGCTTTTGTTTTGTAGGTACCAAGCTAAGACATGCAATAAACAAGGCATTTTTCATATTTTGGACTGATGAAATCGATTTCCCTACTGGGTAAATCGATTTCCCTGCAGCAATCTTCAACAAAATCACATTCTGGACAGCATGAAATCGATTTCCCTCCTGGGTAAATCGATTTCCCTAGTGTATTTTGCACCAAATTCTCTTCTGGAACAGTGTGAAATCGATTTCACTCCTGGGGAAATCGATTTCCTTAAGGCGAAATTCAAAAAATATAAGGAGGGAAGCTTGACATCATTTTGGCACCTTTTTATTTGGTCATTTTATCAATTTTCCACCTCATCAAAATTAACCCCTTCATTAAACCCACTTAAACATCATTTTACCATTTTTTACCATTTAAATTCCACCTTAATTACCAATTAAACACAAGTTAATTACCAAATACAAAAAGACCAAACTACCACTACTCTTGCTCCAATTCTATAAATAGAGACCTCTACTCTCTCATTTCTCAAGCTTTGAGAGCCAAAAAACCCCTTGCAATTTCTCTTCTCATCCCTACCAAATTCACTAAAGCTCTTTGTTCTTTCATAAAGTTTGTGAGTCACACCTTGAACCTCACAAACTTTGAGCTAAGCCACCTTTCTTTTCACTCTTTTTCTTCATATTGTTGAGAGATCAAGATTTGTGTTGGTGATTCTTGAAGTGGATCTAAGTTTTGTTCAAGAATTGGTAATTTTCATCATCCTTTTTCATCTACCATAATGTGATTCTTTTGTGCTTGTATGTGATGCATCTTTGATGCTATATTGGTCCTATTTGATGGTGATTTGATGGAAAATTCGTGCTCCAATGGATATGTGATCATAAGGTGTTTGTATATTTGTTCAAATCAAGTTTCATGCCTTTAAATGATGTTTTTGCTGAAATTTACACTGATGAAATCGATTTCCTTAAGGCTGAAATCGATTTCATGCTGTACGTAACTTGTTTTTTTGAAAACTGCACTATGGAAATCGATTTCCCCTTGCATGAATTCGATTTCCTGCTGGCAGAATGTGGTTTTTTGCCTTTTTTATGCTTGTTTTGGTTTCCTTCTTCCTCCACTTCATTAATATCATTGGATCTAGGATGTTGATAGGTTTGAAAGGACCAAATCCATAATATTAGATGAATGATATTAATGATAGTGTGAGTTGATTTTACTTTATGCATTTTTATCTTCTTCTTCTCCTTTTTTCTTTTGATCGATGAAAGTCTTAATACTTTGAGAATTCTTATGGATTCTTAGTAAAGACTAGATCGTTACCTATTTTCTTTTCGTGCGGTATTGCTTTTGGAGAATGATCTGCATATCATTTCTCTCGCATGCATTAGCACATAGAGTTTTGACCGGCCTCGTTGTAGGGTGATTTCTATATAAATCACTTGGCGATCTGCTTAACATAGCGCAATATTTCGTGTCCCGAATAAAAAAGATCAAATATGGAAGAGAATTGTATGCGGTTGATTTAAGACTTATGGAAATTTATCGTGTAGTCGCTATGATTTTATCAAGCTTCTGATAAAGTTCCATTGAATTTAAATCCGAGAACATCCTTCACTCACCATCGATCTTTCTTACTAACTTTGATAACATACTTGACAAGTTTCAAGATGGTTATCTTTAACATCTAACAACTAACTTTAATTTCCGCACTTTATTATACCGCTCTTTATATTTCTCGCTTTATTGCTTTATTTTATCATTTCATCATATTTACATTCCGCTATTTTTCCTTTGTCCATTTGGACATATGTTTATGTTTCCGCCATTTTCTCTTTGTCCACTTGGACCATACTTTACTTTTATGCTAAAACATTAATAAATAACGAAAATCTAAAAAAACACTTAAGACTCTCTTTTGGACTATTGGTTACTATCCCTAGCATTTTGGAGATTCGGACTTATGGACTTAGTGCCTCTGGACCCTTATTCTGTTGTTACTCTGCTGTTATTCTGTCTGTCTGGCATTTGATTGTTGTCTGTTTGTATGTGCAGGTATTTCCTTGAAAGCCCTTTATGGTTAATTCCGAGGCATTGAGATAAGGATTTTACCCGAAAACAGCCGTTACTCTGCCCGATTTTCGTCAGAATTTTTAATGTGCTTAATGCAAAGTGGTGCTAAGATAATAAGTTCATCTGGATTCCCAAGTGATAATGTGTTAGTTTGGTATTGATAAGTCCAAAGGATGGGAAATCTACCTTGACTTATAATGTCAAGTGTTGGCTTCTTTTTCGGTTAGATTGTTTCTTTCCTTAGCTTTTATTTTACGCAATAGGATAGCCTCTTCATCTCCTCCCATTCTTAAATTTTCAAAATCTTCTCCCTTTTTCAAAAACCTTCTTATGTTTGCAAACCTTTTCAAAACCTTTTCTCTTAAAAAATATCTTTTGCCCTCAGAGGCTTTTCTTCAAAAGTTTAGACACTATTAATCGTCGAAACGAGTGGTTATACCCCACGATTTTGAAATTGATTGATATAATGAGATCTTTTCCGCGTGAGAGAGCTAGTGGCGTACTCGTTGATTTTATCCGAGTTGGAGCCCTTCTTTCATTTGCGATGCGAAGAACTCATTTGTTCTCATGCTCAAGATCAATGGCTGAGTATTTCTCTCCGACGACGATAAAGTGTTTATTCGTTTTTAAAACGTTTTTCCCTTTAAGCGGAACTACATTAGCTCTGACTTCTCCATTGCACCGAGGAGGTATGTAGGCACAAGGCTTAACGTCTTGCCGAGCTTATTTTAAAAATAAAACAAACCCTTTTTAGCACACACGACACAGATTTTCAAAAAGGTTCATGTGGAGTACCACAGATATGAGGGGTGCTTAAAACCTTCCCCTTGTATAAACAACACCCGTACCTAAGATCTCTTCTTTTTGTTTTAAGAACAAACTTTGGGTTTTATTCGTTCTTTTCGCTTTTCCTTTGGAAACAATAAAGCGCGGTGGCGACTTTCACTGAAATATTGATTCGAGTCAATCCTATGGCTTCGATCTCATATTTTCCCCGCTACAGAAAAATGGCGACTTCACTGGGGACCCAGTTTTAAGTGTGTTAAGCCTATTTTTGTTTATCTGTGTGTTTTGTATTTGTATATATTGTGTGCTTTGTTTGTTTTTTTTTCTTTTTTTTCTTTTTGGTGCTCGATGGTTCCTCTGTGATGAGATAAAGTTCTAAACCGGACTTTGGTGAGTAACTTGAGATAGGAGGTGGTAAGACCAATAATCGCATGTCAGGAGCAATCCTTACCATGAGCGTCATATGGTGGAACCCCAATCAGTGGAGGCCTCATGGAAGATAGTAGAGGTTGTTACTAACCATCGTGATAATGCTATTACTTTCAATAGTGAGTGTCCGTAGAAGCTGAATGGCCTAGAACCCTTTTAACCAATCTAAGCCTTTTTAGGATGTAGTGCAGAAACAAGATCAAGTACCAATTTGAGCTTGTTGTCATGCGATACTACACTCAGACGAGGTCTTTTTAGGCATATTATTGGCGCCCATGAGCAATTGTGCGTGCCGGTAATATCCGATAGAAGATTGAAAACTCTGGGAACCTTTGTAGAACCCGATTAGCAGGTACAAAACTCCTTAGATCATGCCTTGTGGGATGGGTCGACCCGTGGCTCCATGCTCGTGACGTCGAACCTAAGAACCTGGACTGTGTGATTTTGTGTGATTTGCTGTGGTCTTGTGTGCTCTTGATTGTGGTTGATGCATAAACCATGCATTCATGCATTCATAAAAATGATATTCACAAATGGTTTTCAAGGAACTTAGAGATATTTTTTTGTAAACATCACAGGTACCATGGATCAAAAGAGAAGCATCAAGAAGTACACTTTCAAGAATTCAAGTGCAAAGGAATTGAAAGAGCTAGCAACTTTGATTCCTAATCTTGACAACTTCAAAAACCGTTATGGGAAATTGATCTCTATCTTGAAGACCAAAGTGGAAAAAGGGATTCTTGAGACTCTTGTGTAGTTTTATGACCCGGTTTATCATTGTTTCACCTTTCCGGACTACCAACTTATGCCCACTTTAGAGGAGTATTCTTATTGGATTGGTTTGCCGGTTACGAACAACATACCGTTTAGTGGTCTGGAGAAAGAGCCTCAGGTTGATGAGATAGCAGAACTCCTTCAGTTGAAGATATCAGATGTGAAAGCAAACATGACCAAAAAAGGAGGAATTTGGGGGTTGACTTCTAAGTTCTTGATTGGAAAGGCTTCTATGTTGGCTAGTAAAGGAAGTATGATTGCTTTTGAGACATTTTTGGCCTTGCTCATCTATGGTTTGATACTCTTTCTGAACATTGACAATTTTGTCGATGTTAATGCTATTCGGATCTTCATGATTGGGAATCCTGTGCCTACTTTGCTTGGGGATACTTATCATTCCATTCACCATAGGAGTGATAAGAAAGGTGGACTTATCAACTGTTGCACTCCTTTGCTCTATAAGTGGTTTATTTCGCACTTACCTCAAGCTAAGAATTTCTTAAACAATCCTGATGGTCTCTCATGGTCTCAGAAGATCATGCCTCTTACTAATGGGAATATCCATTGGTACAATCCTGCTTATGACATTGGTGAGATTATTGATCGTTGTGGAGAATTCCCTAATGTACCTCTTCTTGGTATACAAGGAGGAATTACCTACAACCCCATTCTTGCAAGGCGTCAATTTTGCTATCCCATGAAGGAGCGACCCGCTAGTATTCTTGTGTCAGGAATCTTCTATCTTAATCAAGATGGAAATTTGGATTTGAGAAATCGGTTTGTGCGTGCTTGGCACCATGTCGATAGGAAGAGACATTTGGGAACGAAACAATGTGTTGCTCTCAAAGACTACACTGATTGGGTTCAAGCTAGAGCTCATACTTTTCAGATGCCTTATTTACTCGAGGAGCCTTCTCTACTCATTACTCCACCTTTGTCCTCTGCTATTCCTGTCGAGAATAATGAAGAGCACCTAGAGCTCGTGGCTAAGATGAGATTGGAAAGAGATGCTTGGGAGAAGAAGTTTTATGCTTTGGAAGTGGAGAATAAAGAGTTGAAGATACATTTGAAAGAAAAGGATGAAATGCTTGATATATAAGATGGTTGGTTGATGGAAAAGGATGATCAAATCCGTCATCAAGAAGAGTTGCTTCAACAACATGGAGAAAAGCGAAAGAGACAACAAGAAGATTCAGTTGCATGGAAGGAAGTTGCTGATAAGCTGATGGTCGAGAATGCTCATTTGAAGGCCTTTTATGAAGAAGAGTTGGAGAAGCTCTGTAGGAAGCTGCAGAGAGGAGTTGGATCTTCATCAGAAGTGTTCCCTCCTAGTTTTTAGCTTTTCCTTTGTTTTGTAATATTTGGATCTTTGAATCCTTTTGTAAGCTTTTCTATTATTAATGAAGAATGTTGTTATGTTTTATGTTTTTTGCTAATGTTTACAATCAATGTCTTAAAGTTCCTTGAAAACCAATAATAAAAAAAATCATTTGCATTGCATTTCATGCATCATTCCGCATTTTGGTCTTGCTTCCGAGAGTGTTCCCGAGGTCTTATTCAGTGTTCTTCATACAGAATCAAGTTGTCTCACCGGTATAATACTCGAGCTAACTGCAAGAAGAAGATGGAAGAACTTGAACAAGAGAATCGTGAGCTACGTGAAGAGGTTGTTACTTTGAGATCTGGTGTGGATCGTCTCACTGCTCTGGTTGAGACATTGATGGCTGCTCAGAATCAGAATCAAGTTCCTCCTCCCAATGCCCAAGCTCAGGGTCAGACCACTGTGATTTATGAAATTGCTGCTACAACAATTCCTGCTGTTCCTGTTGGTGCTACTCAGCAACGTATGCCTAATGGATATCCCTGGGGCATGCCTGAAGGTTATTTGTCTGTTCCTGAAATGACTCGTCCGTTGACTCCTGTTATGGTCAACACGTCTCCTATTGTTCATACTGGTCCTTTTGTCCCAGAGCCCATTTATGATGCTGCTCCAAGTGAAATTCATGACAGAATGGATGGTTTCCAAGATCAGTTTGAAGAATTGCAGAAAGAAATGAAAGCCTTGTGTGGGAAAGAATTGTTTGGAAAGAATGTGCATGATCTTTGCCTTGTTCCCAATGTGAAAGTACCTGCTAAGTTCAAGTTGCCTGAATTTGAGAAGTATAAAGGAAACTCCTGCCCTCAGGCACATCTGGTGATGTATGTAAGGAAGATGTCCACTCACACTGATGACCAACGTCTATTGATCCATTATTTCCAAGACAGTTTGACTGGAGCTGCTTCTAAGTGGTATATGGGCCTTGATAGCACCCATATTCGCACTTTTAATGACTTGGCTGAAGCGTTTGTGAAGCAATACAAGTATAATGTGGACATGGCTCCTGATCGAGATCAATTGCGAACTATGATGCAAAAAGAAAATGAATCCTTCAAGGAATATGCTCAGAGATGGCGTGAGGTTGCCGCCCAAGTGATTCCTCCGATGGAAGAGAAAGAGATGACTAAGATTTTTCTGAAAACTCTTGGCCCGTTTTACTATGAGAAGATGATTGCAAGTGCTCCTGTAGACTTCACCGAAATGGTGGGTATGGGTGTCAGATTGGAAGAAGCTGTGCGAGAAGGTCGTCTGGTTCGGAATGACAATTCGTCTGGTGGTGCGAAGAAGTATGGTTATTCATTCCAGAAGAAGAAGGAATCAGATGCTAATGCTGTTTCTCATGGGAGGAATAG
Organism: Vicia villosa; assembly: GCF_029867415.1. Classification (NCBI taxonomy): domain Eukaryota; kingdom Viridiplantae; phylum Streptophyta; class Magnoliopsida; order Fabales; family Fabaceae; genus Vicia; species Vicia villosa. The sequence goes on along the minus strand of NC_081183.1, from coordinate 119,019,464 downwards.
TCGATTCAGAAATCAATCTCAACAAGTGGCGTTAGTAACTCCTGTTGTGAATTCAGTGCCTGTAGCTCCTATTAACCAACAACCAGCAAGGCGGAATCTGTATCCTCGAGTTAATATTGATCCTATCCCTATGACGTACACTGAACTGTATCCTGCTCTAATTCATAAGAAGTTGGTTCAACCAAGGTCACCACCTCCTGTTCCAGAGAAACTCCCTTGGTGGTACAAGGCTGATGCCACTTGTGCTTTTCATCAGAATGCTCCTGGGCATGATTTGGAAAACTGTTGGTCCCTGAAGAATGAAGTTCAGAGATTGGTTCGTTCTGGAATGCTTTCTTTCCGTGATATTGGCCCTAATGTGAAGAATAATCCATTGCCGACTCATGAAGCGTCTGCTGTGAATATGGTGCATGGATGCCCTGGGAAGTATAAGATTTATCGTGTGGAACACATCAGAGGATCATTGGTAGAGATGCATGCCACTCTGTGCGAATATAGTCATTATGAGCATAATCATGCTGCTTGTAGGATTTGTTCAGTTAATCCTCGAGGATGTTACGTTGTGAGAAAAGATTTACAAGAGATGATAGATCAAAGGCTCATCGAGATTCTGAGGGATAGAGATGAAAATGATGTCAATGTGATTGAACCATGCTTTGAAATCCCGGAATGTGTAGAGATTGGTTATTATGGCAAAGCTGCTGTAGAACCTCTTGTGAGATGTTTGCCTGGATCTGTACCTTATAGTTCTGACAAAGCTGTACCCTACAGATACAATGCCACCATGTGGGAAGCTGGAAAAGAAGTTGAGATTAAGCCTCTGTCTTCTGTTGAGAATATAACAGATGTTAGTAGAGTGACTAGAAGTGGACGAGTTTTTACTCAACCCCAAACAGTTGTGGATGTCCAGAGGAATCCTACTCAAGTTCCTGTGAACAATAATGATGCGACAAAAGTGAATGCTGGATCATCTTCAGGAAAGGAGATGGATGAGATTTTGAAGCTTATCAAGATGAGTGATTATAAGATTGTGGATCAGTTGCATCGTACTCCGTACAATATCTCTATAATGGAGCTGCTGACGAGTTCTCCTGCTCATAGGGATTCTTTGATGAAAATACTTGATCAAGTCTTTGTGGATCATGATGTGACGCTGGATCAGTTTAATGGGGTTGTGAGTAATATCACTGCATGTAACAATCTGAGCTTTAGTGATGAAGATTTGCCTGAGGAAGGGAGAAATCGTAATTTGGCTTTGCACATCTCTGTCAGTTGCAAAGAGGACTCGATGTCCAATGTGTTGATCGATACTGGTTCATCGCTGAATGTCATGCCAAAATCCACTCTTGCTAAGATGTCTTATGGTGGCACACCAATGAGATTTAGTAATGTGATTGTTAAGGCTTTTGATGGGTCGAAGAAATCAGTGGTTGGAGAGGTTGATTTGCCTATTGGTATTGGACCATTTGTCTTCAAGATTACTTTTCAAGTGATGGACATTTTCCCTGCATACAGTTGCTTATTGGGACGCCCATGGATCCATGAGGCTGGGGCAGTTACTTCGACTCTTCACCAAAAGTTGAAATTTGTGAAAGATGGAAAGATGGTTTTTGTGAATGGAGAACAAGCTTTGCTGATTAGTCATCTATCTTCGTTCCGTACCATAGAGGCTGATGAAGTAGTCATTGGAACTGCATTCCAAGCCCTGTCTGTTAATGATGAATTCAAAAAGGATGAAGCTTCCATTGCCTCCTTCAAAGATGCTCAACTGGTGGTTCAGAATGGACATTCAGGAGTATGGGGACAAGTGGTGAGTCTGCAAGAGAACAAGAATAGAGCTGGTCTGGGATTTTCTGCCTCAGACAGGTCTGTGATGAAGCCGGAATCTGCTTTTCGTCCTTATCAGGAAATGTTCCATAGTGCTGGGTTTCTACATCCGACTCCTCCAGAAGTGAATGCTATTGTTGAAAACGAACCAGAGCCAGAAGTGTCAAACTTTGTGACCCATGGAAAGATGACTAAGAATTGGATCACCATTGACATTCCTGAGTGTACTCATGCTTCAAAGTAATTTGCTTTTATGTTTTTCAAAAATCCTTTCATTCTGCCAAAGATGAAAGTGAAGTTTGTTGGGGCTTTTTCCTGTTTGTTTTAAACATTAAAATCATCAATAAAAGTCATTTTGTTTCTGCATATACATGCTTTTTATCTTTTTGCTTTTTCTGGAAAGTGGTAACACAAAAAACCTTAAAAATTGTTTTCATTTGCCATAATCTGCACGATTACATGTTTGCATATATCTTTCCTTTTTCCTGAAATAATAATCACTTGTGCAGATTAATCAATAAAACCGTTGAAAGTAATGACCCTGCACCCTCTCCTAACTTCGAGTGTCCTGTGTATGAGGCGGAAGAAGAGAGTGATGAATGTATTCCTGATGAGATTTCCCGACTGCTTGAGCACGAGGAAGACACCATTCAGCCATATAAAGAGCCGTTAGAAGTCATCAACTTGGGTTCTGAAGAGGATAAGAAGGAAGTCAAGATTGGGGCACTGCTTGGTCAAGATGTTAAGAAGAGGATGGTAGAGCTTCTTAAAGAGTATGTTGACATTTTTGCGTGGTCCTACCAAGACATGCCTGGGTTGGACACAGATATTGTGGAGCATCGTTTGCCGTTGAAACCGGAATGCCCTCCTGTCAAGCAAAAGCTAAGAAGAAGTCATCCTGATATGGCGGAAAAGATTAAGAATAAGGTCTTGAAGCAGATAGACGCAGGTTTCCTTGTCACTTCTGTATATCCTCAATGGATTGCCAATATAGTGCCTGTTCCGAAGAAAGACGGAAAAGTTCGCATGTGTGTTGATTATAGAGATTTGAATAAAGCCAGTCCGAAAGATGATTTTCCTCTACCTCACATTGGTATGTTGGTAGATAGCACGACAAAGTTTGAGGTTTTCTCCTTCATGGATGGTTTTTTAGGATACAACCAGATTAAGATGGCACCTGAAGACATGGAAAAGACAACCTTTATTACGCCATGGGGGACATTCTGTTACAAAGTGATGCCTTTTGGGTTGAAGAATGCTGGCGCGACGTATCAGAGGGCCATGACCACTCTTTTCCATGATATGATGCACAAATAAATTGAGGTTTATGTGGATGACATGATTGCCAAATCCCAGTCAGAGGAAGGGCACATGGAGGATCTTTTGAAGTTGTTTCAGCGTTTGAGAAAGTATCGTCTCCGCCTAAATCCAAACAAATGTACTTTTGGTGTCCGTTCTGGAAAATTATTGGGTTTCATTGTCAGTCAGAGAGGAATTGAAGTAGATCCTGATAAGGTTAAAGCAATTCAGGAAATGCCAGCACCAAAGACTGAGAAACAAGTGAGAGGTTTCCTCGGACGTTTGAATTATATCTCCAGGTTCATTTCCAATATGACTGCTTCCTGTGAGCCAATCTTCAAGTTGTTAAAGAAAAATCAGGGATGTGTGTGGAATGAGGATTGTCAAAAAGCTTTTGACAACATCAAAGAATATCTGCTTGAACCTCCCATTTTGCTCCCTCCGGCTGAGGGAAGGCCTTTGATTACGTACCTCACAGTACTTGAAAATTCAATGGGATGTGTGTTGGGTCAGCATGACGAGTCTGGTCGAAAAGAGTATGCAATATACTACCTTAGCAAAAAGTTTACCGAGTGCGAAACAAGATACTCGCCGCTTGAGAAAACTTGTTGTGCTTTGGTGTGGGCTACTCGCCGACTAAGACAGTATATGTTGAACCATACCACCCTATTGATTTCCAAAATGGATCCAATTAAGTTTGTATTTGAGAAACCTGCATTAACCGGAAGGATTGCACGCTGGCAAATGTTGTTATCAGAATATGATATTGAATATCGAGCTCAGAAAGCTGTGAAAGGAAGTGTGTTGGCAGAGTACCTCGCTCACCAACCAATTGATGATCATCAATCTATCATAATGGACTTCCCAGATGAAGATATAATGTATTTGAGATCTTAAGATTGGGATGAACCATTTCCAGAAGAAGGGCCAGATCCTGAATCCAAGTGGGGTTTAATTTTTGATGGAGCTTCTAACGTTCATGGCCATGGAATTGGCGCCATTATTGTCACTCCGCATGGGTCACATGTACCTTTCACTGCAAGGATATGTTTTGATTGCACAAATAATATTGCTGAGTATGAAGCTTGCATCATGGGACTTGAAGAGGCCATTAATCTGAGAATTAAGATTCTTGATGTTTATGGAGATTCTACGCTTGTGATTAATCAGATTAAAGGAGAATGGGAAACTCGTCATCCTGGCTTGATCCCTTACAAAGATTACGCCAGAAGGCTGTTGACGTTCTTTAACAAAGTTGAATTCCACCACATCCCTCGAGATGAGAATCAGATGGCTGATGCATTAGCCACATTGTCCTCCATGTACAAAGTGAACTTCCATAATGAGGAACCTCAGATTACAATCAGGCGTCTTGATAGACCCGCTCATGTATTTGTCGTTGAGGAATCAATAGATGAAAAGCCTTGGTATTTCGATATTAAACAATTCCTTCAGACTCAAGAATACCCACTTGGGGCATCAAATAAGGATAAGAAAACTTTGAGGAGATTGGCTGGCAGTTTCTTCATCAATGCTGATGTTTTGTATAAAAGGAATTATGACATGGTTTTGCTCAGATGCGTGGATAGACACGAAGCAGACATGTTGATGCATGAAATCCATGAAGGTTCTTTTGGTACTCATTCCAGTGGACATTAAATGGCTAAAAAGATGCTTAGAGCAGGTTACTATTGGCTGACAATGGAATCTGATTGCTACAAATTTGTAAAGAAGTGTCACAAGTGTCAAGTGTATGCTGACAAGATTCATGTGCCTCCGACACTTCTCAATGTTATTTCTTCTCCATGGCCTTTCTCTATGTGGGGTATCGATATGATTGGCATGATTGAACCCAAGGCTTCAAACGGATATCGATTCATCCTGGTAGCAATCAATTACTTTACCAAGTGGGTAGAAGCTGCTTCATATGCTAATGTGACAAAGCAAGTTGTGGTCAGATTTATCAAGAACAACATCATCTGCAGATATGGTGTACCGAGCAAGATCATTACTGATAATGGCTCGAATTTGAACAATAGCATGATGAGAGAACTGTGTGAAAGTTTCAAGATTGAACATCACAACTCTTCGCCTTATAGGTCAAAGATGAATGGAGCTGTTGAAGCAGCAAATAAGAATATTAAGAAGATTGTGCAAAAGATGGTTGTTACGTACAAGGACTGGCATGAGATGCTCCCATTTGCTTTGCATGGGTACCGTACATCTGTTCGTACTTCAACCGGGGCAACCCCCTTTTCTTTGGTTTACGGTATGGAAGCAGTGCTCCCCATTGAGGTTGAGATTCCATCACTGAGAGTTTTAATGGAAACCAAGTTATCTGAGGCTGAATGGTGTCAGAGCAGGTTTGATCAATTGAATTTGATAGAAGAAAAGAGAATGACGGCTTTATGCCATGGTCAATTGTACCAAAAAAGAATGAAGAAAGCTTTTGATAAGAAGGTTCGACCTCGTGTATTCAGAGAAGGCGACCTCGTGCTCAAAAGGATCTTGTCTATCACCTCCAATTCAAGGGGCAAGTGGACTCCTAATTTTGAAGGACCGTATGTTGTTAAGAAAGCCTTCTCTGGCGGTGCATTAATTCTTGCAACTATGGATGGAGAAGAGCTCCCACGTCCCGTGAATGCTGATGTAGTCAAGAAATACTTCGCCTAAAAATAATAAAAGAATAGCTCGCTAAGTTGAAAACCTGAAAGGGCGGCTTAGGCAAAAAAGAGCATCTCGGTGGATTGAAAACCCGAAAGGGCGGTCCAGGCAAAAATTAGAGACATAAACAAAATAAAATACCCGGTGGACTGAAAACCCGAAAGGGAGGTCCAGGCAAAAGTTAGGGATTCATGGCAAGTAACTACATCAGACAAGACTTGATCATCTGCAGTCATCCGTTTATCATAAGAAGTTCAACACATTTCAACGGAAGCCTTTGCTCGGGAATTCCAAGTTGAGAGAGAGGATGGGGTCATTACATTTCAATGTACCTTTTCCACAAAATTACCACTTTCCAGACTTTGTAATAATCCATGGGGTCTTGCCTTTTGCAGGCTACCATTCTATTAAAAAAGTTTGAGCCTTTACCTTTTATTGGCAATCTTATTTCTTTCATATCTCTCAAAATGTCATTTATTGTTGATAGTAATTTTTGAAACAAAAAGAAAATTGATCTCAACAAAATCCTTTTTTTGAAATATATAAAAGGAAGTTTTACTTTGATTCATGAGTGCATTACAAGGAATGGATATGTTGATATGTTCATATGCAGGAGAAGAAGAATGTGTTCCACTCAATGCACCTTTGGCATGGTTCGAATATGGTGTAGAACTCAACTGTTTTGTTCTCTCAGCTCCAATGTTCCCTAGTGTTGGGTAGCATTTATTCTGAAGCCATCAAAAGATTGTTATAGCTGTTTCTGCTCTGGTGTTCAGCTTGAGACATGCTTGATTATGCTATCTTCGTACTCCATCTCTTGAGTTAATTCTTGTGTTAAGTTTTGGCAGCATATGCATCATTAACATGCATCAAAAACAGTCATACATTCACATTCGCTATCATGCAGTTTACTGTCAAACAGACTGTTCTTTCATCTAGAGTGTCTTAAGCAGAAAAAGCTCACTTTCCTTGAAAATTCCCACTGAATTTGTTTCTAGGTGGATAATATGTTTCAGTTATTCTGTTCAGATGTCTACGAACAGAAGACTAGTGAGTTCCTCCCTCACATAGTCCAGTCTTTTTGGCAGCTTTTCTCCATTTGGTCATGGATTGAATTTTGGTTGCTGGACGATGAATATTGAGATTATGCATTTGTGTTTGCATCCTCAAATCATTGAAAAGAGTATTATTGATTGCTCTTCACCGTCATTGGTACAAAGGGGCATCTCTTTCATCGTCAGTGGTACGTCGATGAATTATCTCTTTTTATATCATTAGTGGTACGGTGGTATATCTCTTCATACCTTCAGTGGAACGTTGGTATGTGTTATCATCAGTGGTACGGTGGTATATCTCTTCATACCTTCAATGGAACGTTGGTATGTGTTATCGTCAGTGGTACGGCGGTACATCTCTTTCATCGTCAGTGGTACGTCGATGAATTATCTCTTTTTATATCATCAGTGGTACGGTGGTATATCTCTTCATACCTTTAGTGGAACGTTGGTATGTGTTATCGTCAGTGGTAAGGCGGTACATCTCTTTCATCGTCAGTGGTACGTCGATGAATTATCTCTTTTTATATCATCAGTGGTACGGTGGTATATCTCTTTAATACCTTCAGTGGAACGTTGGTATGTGTTATCGTCAGTGGTACGGCGGTACATCTCTTTCATCGTCAGTAGTACGTCGATGAATTATCTCTTTTTATATCATCAGTGGTACGGTGGTATATCTCTTCATACCTTCAGTGGAACGTTGGTATGTGTTATCGTCAGTGGTACGGCGGTACATCTCTTTCATCTTCAGTGGTACGTCGATGAATTATCTCTTTTTATATCATCAGTGGTACAGTGGTATATCTCTTCATACCTTCAGTGGAACGTTGGTATGTGTTATCGTCAGTGGTACGGCGGTACATCTCTTTCATCGTCAGTGGTACGTCGATGAATTATCTCTTTTTATATCATCAGTGGTACGGTGGTATATCTCTTCATACCTTTAGTGGAACGTTGGTATGTGTTATCGTCAGTGGTACGGCGGTACATCTCTTTCATCGTCAGTGGTACGTCGATGAATTATCTCTTTTTATATCATCAGTGGTACGGTGGTATATCTCTTTAATACCTTCAGTGGAACGTTGGTATGTGTTATCGTCAGTGGTACGGCGGTACATCTCTTTCATCGTCAGTGGTACGTCGATGAATTATCTCTTTTTATATCATCAGTGGTACGGTGGTATATCTCTTCATACCTTCAGTGGAACGTTGGTATGTGTTATCGTCAGTGGTACGACGGTACATCTCTTTCATCGTCAGTGGTACGTCGATGAATTATCTCTTTTTATATCATCAGTGGTACGGTGGTATATCTCTTTAATACCTTCAGTGGAACGTTGGTATGTGTTATCGTCAGTGGTACGGCGGTACATCTCTTTCATCGTCAGTAGTACGTCGATGAATTATCTCTTTTTATATCATCAGTGGTACGGTGGTATATCTCTTCATACCTTCAGTGGAACGTTGGTATGTGTTATCGTCAGTGGTACGGCGGTACATCTCTTTCATCTTCAGTGGTACGTCGATGAATTATCTCTTTTTATATCATCAGTGGTACAGTGGTATATCTCTTCATACCTTCAGTGGAACGTTGGTATGTGTTATCGTCAGTGGTACGGCGGTACATCTCTTTCATCGTCAGTGGTACGTCGATGAATTATCTCTTTTTATATCATCAGTGGTACGGTGGTATATCTCTTCATACCTTTAGTGGAACGTTGGTATGTGTTATCGTCAATGGTACGGCGGTACATCTCTTTCATCGTCAGTGGTACGTCGATGAATTATCTCTTTTTATATCATCAGTGGTACGGTGGTATATCTCTTTAATACCTTCAGTGGAACGTTGGTATGTGTTATCGTCAGTGGTACGGCGGTACATCTCTTTCATCGTCAGTGGTACGTCGATGAATTATCTCTTTTTATATCATCAGTGGTACGGTGGTATATCTCTTCATACCTTCAGTGGAACGTTGGTATGTGTTATCGTCAGTGGTACGACGGTACATCTCTTTCATCGTCAGTGGTACGTCGATGAATTATCTCTTTTTATATCATCAGTGGTACGGTGGTATATCTCTTCATACCTTCAGTGGAACGTTGGTATGTATTATCGTCAGTGGTACGGCGGTACATCTCTTTCATCGTCAGTGGTACGTCGATGAATTATCTCTTTTTATATCATCAGTGGTACGGTGGTATATCTCTTCATACCTTTAGTGGAACGTTGGTATGTGTTATCGTCAGTGGTACGGCGGTACATCTCTTTCATGGTCAGTGGTACGTCGATGAATTATCTCTTTTTATATCATCAGTGGTACGGTGGTATATCTCTTTAATACCTTCAGTGGACTGTTGGTATGTGTTATCGTCAGTGGTACGGCGGTACATCTCTTTCATCGTCAGTGCTACGTCGATGAATTATCTCTTTTTATATCATCAGTGGTACAATGGTATATCTCTTCATACCTTCAGTGGAACGTTGGTATGTGTTATCGTCAGTGGTACGGCGGTACATCTCTTTCATCGTCAGTGGTACGTCGATGAATTATCTCTTTTTATATCATCAGTGGTACGGTGGTATATCTCTTCATACCTTCAGTGGAACGTTGGTATGTGTTATCGTCGGTGGTACGGCGGTACATCTCTTTCATCGTCAGTGGTACGTCGATGAATTATCTCTTTTTATATCATCAGTGGTACGGTGGTATATCTCTTCATACCTTCAGTGGAACGTTGGTATGTGTTATCGTCAGTGGTACGGCGGTACATCTCTTTCATCTTCAGTGGTACGTCGATGAATTATCTCTTTTTATATCATCAGTGGTATGGTGGTATATCTCTTCATACCTTCAGTGGAACGTTGGTATGTGTTATTGTTTGTGGTACGGCGATACATCTCTTTCATCGTCAGTAGTACGTCGATGAATTATCTCTTTTTATATCATCAGTGGTACGGTGGTATATCTCTTCATACCTTCAGTGGAACGTTGGTATGTGTTATCGTCAGTGGTACGGCGGTACATCTCTTTATATCATCAGTGGTACGATGGTGTGGTTACGGAAGATTGGCATTCCTATTCAGGATGCGTACTTTCTCATCCCCAGTGAAAGAGGATACCCCATTTTCTCACCTCCAGCGAAAGGTGATGCTTTAACCTCCCTGGTGCGAAATATTTTCCCCAGAGAAGTTTCTTTTCCCACCAAAGTTTTGTCTCTCCAACAAAGTCTTGCCTTCCTTAGTGGAGCTATGCCAGCAAAACATTTGTTTCCCCAGTGGAGTTCCTTTTTTCTCCCCGGTGTTGCTATGTTTTATCCTCATCATATGCATTCATTAAACATTGCATAGCATCTTAGGTTCAAAAATTGTGTTTTATATATTTAAGTCTCTTCGATTTCGTCAAAACGAAGATTTCCAATCATCGTATCTCCAAATCGAAGAAACTTAAATAGGGGCATCTGTCATATCCCAATTTTTGACCCTAAGATCCTATATCATTCATATCCCGATCATTAATCAAGAGCTTCACTTGGAAGTTTTGTTTGTGGTGTTGCACTCACCTCATCAATAAGAGGGACCATCAAGCACCAATGATTGTTTATCTTGTATGCATATTGTACTAACCCAAATACCAAAAATATTGCTTTGTTTCTTTGTAGGCTTTTGTTTTGTAGGTACCAAGCCAAGACATGCAATAAACAAGGCATTTTTCATATTTTGGACTGATGAAATTGATTTCCCTACTGGGTAAATCGATTTCCCTGCAGCAATCTTCAACAAAATCACATTCTGGACAGCATGAAATCGATTTCCCTCCTGGGTAAATCGATTTCCCTAATGTATTTTGCACCAAATTCTCTTCTGGAACAGTGTGAAATCGATTTCACTCCTGGGGAAATCGATTTCCTTAAGGCGAAATTCAAAAAATATAAGGAGGGAAGCTTGACATTATTTTGGCACCTTTTTATTTGGTCATTTTATCAATTTTCCACCTCATCAAAATTAACCCCTTCATTAAACCCACTTAAACCTCATTTTACCATTTTTTACCATTTAAATTCCACCTTAATTACCAATTAAACACAAGTTAATTACCAAACACAAAAAGACCAAACTACCACTACTCTTGCTCCAATTCTATAAATGGGTTAATGAACTTTTTCGTCCCTTTAAATATTTCAAATTTCGTTTTTAGTCCCTCCAAAATTTTCCTTCAAGAAATCGTCCCTTCAAAATTTTTCTTCCGAACTATTGGTCCCTAACGTCAAATTTCGTAGCTAATCGGTGGCTAAAGTCGTAGCTAATCTCTAGCAAATTTGACGTTAGGGACCAATAATTTAGACGAAAAATTTTGAAGGGACGGTTTCTTAAAGGAAAATTTTGGAGGGACTAAAAACGAAATCTGCAATATTTAGAGGGACCAAAAAGTTCATTAACCCTTCTATAAATAGAGACCTCTACTCTCTCATTTCTCCAGCTTTGAGAGCCAAAAAACCCCTTGCAATTTCTCTTCTCATCCCTACCAAATTCACCAAAGCTCTTTGTTCTTTCATAAAGTTTGTGAGTCACACCTTGAACCTCACAAACTTTGAGCTAAGCAACCTTTCTTTTCACTCTTTTTCTTCATATTGTTGAGAGATCAAGATTTGTGTTGGTGATTCTTGAAGTGGATCTAAGTTTTGTTCAAGAATTGGTAATTTTCACCATCCTTTTTCATCTACCATAATGTGATTCTTTTGTGCTTGTATGTGATGCATCTTTGATGCTATATTGGTCCTATTTGATGGTGATTTGATGGAAAATTCGTGCTCCAATGGATATGTGATCATAAGGTGTTTGTATATTTGTTCAAATCAAGTTTCATGCCTTTAAATGATGTTTTTGCTGAAATTTACACTGATGAAATCGATTTCCTTAAGGCTGAAATCGATTTCATGCTGTACGTAACTTGTCTTTTTGAAAACTGCACTATGGAAATCGATTTCCCCTTGCATGAAATCGATTTCCTGCTGGCAGAATGTGGTTTTTTGCCTTTTTTATGCTTGTTTTGGTTTCCTTCTTCCTCCACTTCATTAATATCATTGGATCTAGGATGTTGATAGGTTTGAAAGGACCAAATCCATAATATTAGACGAATGATATTAATGATAGTGTGAGTTGATTTTACTTTATGCATTTTTATCTTCTTCTTCTCCTTTTTTCTTTTGATCGATGAAAGTCTTAATACTTTGAGAATTCTTATGGATTCTTAGTAAAGACTAGATCGTTACCTATTTTCTTTTCGTGCGGTATTGCTTTTGGAGAATGATCTACATATCATTTCTCTCGCATGCATTAGCACATAGAGTTTTGACCGGCCTCGTTGTAGGGTGATTTCTATATAAATCACTTGGCGATCTGCTTAACATAGCGCAATATTTCGTGTCCCGAATAAAAAAGATCAAATATGGAAGAGAATTGTATGCGGTTGATTTAAGACTTATGGAAATTTATCGTGTAGTCGCTATGATTTTATCAAGCTTCTGATAAAGTTCCATTGAATTTAAATCCGAGAACATCCTTCACTCACCATCGATCTTTCTTACTAACTTTGATAACATACTTGACAAGTTTCAAGATGGTTATCTTTAACATCTAACAACTAACTTTAATTTCCGCACTTTATTATACCGCTCTTTATATTTCTCGCTTTATTGCTTTATTTTATCATTTCATCATATTTACATTCCGCTATTTTTCCTTTGTCCATTTGGACATATGTTTATGTTTCCGCCATTTTCTCTTTGTCCACTTGGACCATACTTTACTTTTATGCTAAAACATTAATAAATAACAAAAATCTAAAAAAACACTTAAGGCTCTCTTTTGGACTATTGGTTACTATCCCTAGCATTTTGGAGATTCGGACTTATGGACTTAGTGCCTCTGGACCCTTATTCTGTTGTTACTCTGCTGTTATTCTGTCTGTCTGGCATTGGATTGTTGTCTGTTTGTATGTGCAGGTATTTCCTTGAAAGCCCTTGATGGTTAATTCTGAGGCATTGAGATAAGGATTTTACCCGAAAACAGCCGTTACTCTGCCCGATTTTCGTCAGAATTTTTAATGTGCTTAATGCAAAGTGGTGCTAAGATAATAAGTTCATCTGGATCCCCAAGTGATAATGTGTTAGTTTGGTATTGATAAGTCCAAAGGATGGGAAATCTACCTTGACTTATAATGTCAAGTGTTGGCTTCTTTTTCGGTTAGATCGTTTCTTTCCTTAGCTTTTATTTTACGCAATAGGATAGCCTCTTCATCTCCTCCCATTCTTAAATTTTCAAAATCTTCTCCCTTTTTCAAAAACCTTCTTATGTTTTCAAACCTTTTCAAAACCTTTTCTCTTAAAAAATATCTTTTGCCCTCAGAGGCTTTTCTTCAAAAGTTTAGACACTATTAATCGTCGAAACGAGTGGTTATACCCCACGATTTTGAAATTGATTGATATAATGAGATCTTTTCCGCGTGAGAGAGCTAGTGGCATACTCGTTGATTTTATCCGAGTTGGAGCCCTTCTTTCATTTGCGATGCGAAGAACTCATTTGTTCTCATGCTCAAGATCAATGGCTGAGTATTTCTCTCCGACGACGATAAAGTGTTTATTCGTTTTTAAAACGTTTTTCCCTTTAAGCGGAACTACATTAGCTCTGACTTCTCCATTGCACCGAGGAGGTATGTAGGCACAAGGCTTAACGTCTTGCCGAGCTTATTTTAAAAATAAAACAAACCCTTTTTAGCACACACGACACAAATTTTCAAAAAGGTTCCTGTGGAGTACCACAAATATGAGGGGTGCTTAAAACCTTCCCCTTGTATAAACAACACCCGTACCTAAGATCTCTTCTTTTTGTTTTAAAAACAAACTTTGGGTTTTATTCGTTCTTTTCCCTTTTCCTTTGGAAACAATAAAGCGCGGTGGCGACTTTCACTGAAATATTGATTCGAGTCAATCCTATGGCTTCGATCTCAGATTTTCCCCGCTACACTTACAAAACCTGTATTAGCTCCACACATATATGCAACCTGCATAAACACAATCAACCAGTAAATATAATGTCATCAACATAAATTTGAGCAATCATGATGTTTCCTTTTACTTCTTTAACAAAGAGAGTTTTATCAATACCACATTTCCTGTATCCATTTCCACAAAGGAACTCTGTTAATCTTTCATACCATGCTTTAGGAGCATGTTCCAACTCGTACAGAGCTTTCTTCAACTTATACACATGGTTAGGAAAACTAGGATCAACGATTCCTTTAGGCTGCTCCACATAAACTTCCTCATTCAGATAACCGTAAAGGAAAGCACTCTTTACGTCCATTTGAAACAACTTAAACTTAAGAATGCAAGCTACTCCTGAGAGTAATCTGATTGATTCAAGTCTAGCAACGGGAGAAATTTTTTTATCAAAGTCAATTCCTTCAATTTGAGCACTACAACATTTTTCCTCTTTAACAACAGTTGAAAAATGTAGCCAGAAATGGAAAAAACGTTGCCTAAAAGAATAGGGGACGTTTTCCAGCCGTCCTCTGTGCGAGCGTTGCCTATTGTTTTAGGGGACGTTTTTTTTCATTTTTGGCCACAATTTTCGAAAACGTTGCCTTAAATATTGGAAAAGGGGACGTTTTTCTCTGTCATCTTAGGAAACGTTTTTAAGGTGTTGTTAAAAATCGCAACAACGGCAAAACGTTCCCTAAAAGTGGTAGAATGAAAACACTCTAAGGGGACGATTTTCAAATGTTGTCATATCTGGTAACAATTACAAATTGTTCTTTAAAAATGAAATAGAGAGAAAACTTGGTAAATATATCTATAAGTTACAAGGATTACTTTTTACCATATTTTTCATAAAATAAACAATTCAAACAATAATTACACCAAACATAAATTGCTTGTACTACAAAAATTGTGTTTGTAAAATCTTCAAGCATTAACTCAATTACACAAAATGTATAACATTACTTAATACTACAAGTTTAACACATAGAAGTCTAAGTCTAGCAAAATGACAAAAATACATAGTTTCTTTAAGTTTAATGTTTAAGTAGAAGCCTAAAACAACATCATCCAACTTATTTAAATTTGTCGAACTCGTCGTCATTTCCATCATGCTCTTTATCACCTATGTCGTCCTCTTGAAGGTCATCACCTATGTCGTCCTCTTAAAATTCATTTTACCTTTACATCACAAATATAATCATATTTCTCAAACAAGTAGAATCAGTGCTTGAAAATTTGGAAATTCATATTTGAAAAGACAAACTAAATGCCGATGCCATGCAACCAAAACAAAATTCAAAGAAAAGTTTCATTAAGAAGACAATATATTGAAAACTAATCATTGAGATAGAATCCCTCTTGAATGTAATAGATTGAATTACCTTTAGAAGACATGGTAGGGATTATGGTGGTTGGCACAAAATCCATCAAGCCATACTGCCGCAACAGAAATTTAACAACACTGACTATATAGTTTCTAGAAAAATAAAAGCTTTCGGTTTCTTGTGCACCTTTCTTCTTTATTAATTAGGTGGGAATTTAGAGAGGTGCTATTAATCAATTTGGAGGGTCTTGTAATCAACCAAGAAGAAAGGGTACAATCCTCGCTGCAAGAAGCAGAAAACATAATAAGAATGAGTGGCTCTAAGAACCCATCTTAATAATACCAATTTCTAAATATAAAAAATTGACTGAGAGAAATCTAGAGTATTGTTGTCAAATATCAGTCAAGATAAGATAAATAAAAACTTAAAAACTTATTCCATGCAATTCTAAAAGGAAGCCAATAATTTAAAATATATGCATATGACGTGAATAATTGATATAGTTGGTAAGATACATCTAGCATATTACTACTAACCAAAGATTGATATTCCTGTAGAAAGATCAGCAATGTGAATGTCCATGTCCATGTCCATGTCCAGAACTAGCATCAAGGTCCTGGTCTGCATGGTCCCTATAAGAATGGGAATGTTCACCACCTTCAAGTGAAATCAATTATTAAGTTTGTAGACAAAGAGATAAAAAATTTAAAGAAGAAAACAATTATTTGAAGATGTATAGGTTCTGATGCATATCATACCAAAAGCGTGTGGTAGTAATTTAGTAAGTTTCCTAAGTTACTAGCATGCAGGCAATCATAAACTTACAAACATAAAGTAGAAAAGTGGCATTAGAAAAAGTATTAAAGATGGCCAGAACGAAGGACTGTCCATATGTGTAATTTTATTTAGTATAATCAATAACTTTTTTCTTTAAAAAATAAATTTAGAAGAGCCACCTTAGCAAATATCTTTTCATACATAAAAAACTATGGTATGTTAGAAGAAATGCCATTATCAATAGATTCAATACTGAACAATGTAAGACATGAAACTAAACATATAAGTGAGAATTGTTTTGACTTCAGATTCTCTATAATAGCACTAACAACTAAAGTAAGGATTCTCTCCACACTCTTAACTATTATGACTCTTACTTCATTCTATTAACATGTGATTTGTTTTTTGTTTTTTTTTAAGAAAAAGAAATTATATTACTAAATATCACCCACCTACAAACCCAAAATTCCAAAGCACATAAACCAAAACCAATATCAAGGGGCAGCCGCCCCACAATCTTGTTGAACCAAAGCATGCACCATCAGGACAATGAACAACAAAAAACACCTAAGTTCTAACAAGAGAAAAACCACCCATGATGAATCACTTTAACTATACAACTAAGAACAAGCATAATCAACACATAAATACAGCACCAACTCAATTATAAATGGGAGAAAAATTACTCTCCAGACACCAAAACAAAGGCAATGCTAACTAGAGAAAAGACAAATATAATCAAAAAAAATCTTTCAAAAAGGGGCATCTACATTAAATAGTACAATAGCACAAGATAATACATAAAAAATATTTAACAAAATTTAAACAATCATTCAAAAATCTTCATAAATCACATAATACCATGTAAAATCATATTCATTCTTTTTAAATTATGCCATTGCTTTTTTCAACAAACAAAACACACTTTTTTTCAACAAACATAGATACAACTTTGACTGAATGAAACTAAGAATAATATATAAATTAAAAGAATACCCGAATAAAACTATTATAAATAAGTAAGAATTGGAATAGCAACTCCACAAATGGTTCTGGAACTCCAAGTTGGCGTTAATCTCTCTTCCAAATTAGCTTCTAAATCCAATAGAACAATTAATAGTTAACAAATATGATATAAGTTCATATAAAAAAAAAAAGTAAAAGGGTTTAACGATAATAGAAAAGGGGGAGAACCCCGATTTCAATCTCATGACTCAAACATAGAAATATGAAGAATTTACGGAAGGGAACCACAATCACAATCAAAACACAAATAGAGCTGCGATGAAAAAGGAACATGGAAGAGATATGACAGAGGAAATCGATTCGAATATGGAAAAATCAATTTGGGAAAAATCGATTTGGGGATAGGAAAAACGATTTAAGTAAAGAAAGACTGATTTGGGAGGGGAAATCGATATGGGTTACAATAGAAAAATCAATTTACATATCGAAAGCCAAAAGAAAGTTGAAGAAGGGTTAGCCGAGAACTCTTCGTTTTCCAGTAAGTACTGGATGCTCTTGTGAAAAAAGAAAGAAAAAAAAACCTTTGGGAAATACTGTGAGTAATTTTATAACATATATTTAATTATATTCAATTTTTTTATATTACATATTTCTAAAAAAAATACATTATTTATATAATAAAATAATATATAAATTTATATGTTTTGAGAAAAGATTTATTCAAAAATAAAAGTTAGTATATACTAACTTTTATAAAAAAATAAGCCTAAATAAACTTTGATATATTTTTAGGAAAATTGTTATTAAAATTTTTGTTTTAATATTTTTTACAACCAGAAAAAATTATAGTTTTTTGTTAAAAATTTTTATTTAAATATATAAATGTTTAAAGAGAAGAGAGCAATCTAGATCTTTATTAATATTAAAATTTTAAGAATTTTTTTTAGGAAGTAACGCAACCATTCAAAAACGTCCCCATAAGTGTTTTAGGGGACAATTATCAAATATTGTCAAAACAATAACAGAGGTACATTTAAAAATCGTCCCCAAAAGTGTTTAGGGGACATTTATAAGCTGTTGTAAAAACATTGTAAGCATCGCGTGCAAAATGTTGCCAGAAATATATTTTTGGCAACAATTTTTACATGTTGCATTAAAAAGTGTTGCCAGAGACAATAAATGTTGTAGTGGAGTGTACCCTTGAGCAACCAATCTTGCTTTATTTATGATAATTACACCTTTTTCATCGGACTTATTCTTGTACACCCATTTAGTTCTAATAATATTTGTACCTTCAGGTCGTGGGACCAGATCCTAGACTTCGTTCCTTTTGAATTGTTCTAGCTCTTCTTGCATGGCATTGATCCAAAACTCATCAGTCAAGGCTTCTTTGACATTTTTGGGTTCAATTTTAGAGACAAGACAAGAATTTGATATGATTCCCCTTGATCAAATGGTGACTCTTTGATTAGGATTTCCTATAATAAGTTCTTTAGGATGATCATTTTGAATTCTGATGGAAGGCTCCTTGTTGGCTTGATCTGTCTTTGGTTCCTCTTGAACATGAATAGGGTCAAAATTTCTGTCAGATTGGATAGGATCAACAGCTCTGTCAGACTGGATAGGGTTAATACTTCGGTCAGTAAATTCTGTTAATGTTTCATTGATCGATGTTCCAACATCCTCTAGGACATCATCTTCAGCATTCCACCCTTTATCATCAATGACAACATTTATGGATTCCATCATTACTCTAGTCCTGGAGTTAAAGACTCTATAGGCTTTGTTGTTTATGGAGTAGCCCAGAAATATTCCCTCATCACTCTTAGGATGCAATTTCCTTCTTTGATTACGATCATCCAGAATGTAGCACTTACTTCCAAACTTCATACAAAGTAGTTGAAGTCCCTTTTCTCAGTGTGACCCTGTTATGAATATAGCAAGCAATATTCATAGCTTCAGCCTCAAAATGATAGGGTAATTTCTTTGCATGAATCATAGCTTTAGAAGATTTCTGAAGAGTTTTGTTCTTACGTTCAACAATCCCATTTTTTTGAGGGGTAATGGGAGAAGAGAACTCATGGTTGATTCCTTCATATGAGCAGAATTTAGAAAATTTGTTGTTCTCAAATTCCTTCCCATGATCACTTCTGATTCTAATGACATTGCTCTCCTTTTCTCTTTGAAGTCTTTGGCATAGGTCTTTGAAAACATCAAAGACTTCTGATTTTTCTCTGATGAAGCTTACCCAAGTGTATCTGGGGTAGTCATTTACAACTACATAAGCATATTTCTTTCCACCAAAACTTTCAACTTGCATAGGGCCCATTAAACCCATGTCAAGAAGTTACACAACCTATGATGTGGTAAGAAGGTCTCGACATGGTTATCTTCAATGAAAGTTGTCGATGCCAAGTTGCAGAGTCAATATCAATATCCATCGGAGAAGGCTGAACGTTATCTTCAATGAAATTTGTCGAGGCCAAGTTTTTCTCTGTTGATTGATCAGCATGGTTATCAACTGTCGACGGAGGCGAAGAAACCTTCTCAGTGGTAGCTGGCAAGATGACTGTAGATTTGTCATCATGAGGAATGTCAGCAGTGGTCAAATGAGTATATTCGGCAGCCAGAAGATCACCTTGCACGCCACCAGGTTGGGGAGGAGCAGTTTCGACAAGGTCAATATTGCCTTCAGCAGCCCCCAGAGTCGGTGAGCGATCTGAAAGACTAGAGTCAGAGCTAGTTGAATAAAAAGCATATCATGTAGCAGGACTAGTGACATAGTCAGAATCACTTTGAATAGTTGTGATAGTTAAGTCGATTAACTCACCAGCGGCTGAAGCAGGTTCCTATTGAGAAGAAGCGTCATTGGAGGAGGAGTGTATTCAGCCACACCGACAGCATCACCTTGTGGATTGGAGGGGTCAGCCTGTATTGAACAGTAAAGATTTCATAAGCAATTTTAATCTTAACTAAAGTCACAGACCCATCGTGGTTTAGTTCGCACCTGAAACGCTGGGTCAAAGGTCCGTTGCGCCCCATCCCCTTTCGAGGCTGCTATAGCCATGGGAGAATCTAGTTGTTTTGTTGGAGCTTTGGGAGAGAGAGTTGTCGAAGCTACGTATGAAATTGAAAGTTAGTACCAAACAAAGCTGAAATGGAGTTATTTCGAACAAAAATCTTACTCTTCCGTTTCAGAACCAATGACGAATAAGTTTCTTCTGATTCCTCACCCGATTCGACAAGCAGCGTAGCTCCTTGAGACTCGGGGGACTTAGGTTTTGGTTTTTGTTTTTTGACTGCCCCACCTTCAGCAGAAGACTCTTGCTTTCTTTTATGTGTGGAGCGGAGGTATCGGTGAAGGGTCTTAGCATCCTGAAATGGCTGGAAAAAGATTAGGTTATGCAAAGACAAAGTTATAATTTGACATAGAAAGTCAGGTCAGAGAAAATTACTTTCGGCCCTTCAGAAGCGTGCATTTTGTCCTTCTTGGACGACTTGGATTGGGGAGACGGAGCGGTCGAAGCCACAGAATGTTTTCGACTCTGGCACAAAGACAGGCACTCAGAATTAGAGGCAGAGAATAAAAACCAAATACATAGCCAGACATGAAACAAGCCGCAAATCGAACCTTTATAGCAGTCGAGATAGGTTCATCATCATCAGAGCTAGGGGTGTTAGTTTTTGGCTGCAAAAGAAGTGTCGGAACAAGGCAAAAACGTGAAGACAAAAATCTGCAAGGTCGAAGACATACCTTTGCCTTGGAAGTAGCTACTTTATCATACTTGGAGGGAGGGTTGTCTTTGCCAACTTCAAGAGGAATGGCTAAAGAAATGGCTAAATTAGTAACACAAAAAGTCAAAGAAAGTGAAAGGAGATTTTCAAGAAGCTGTTACCATTGGGAATGGCAGTGAGCTTCCTCACATATTGAGGGGAAATATGCAAGGCACCTGGATAATTGTCCAAGTTGTACTTCGTCGATTCAACTCTAGCGGCCTTTTTCTTATAAGCATTCTGGACATCCAACAAAGGACAATATTACCAATCCAGGATTGGCAGTCAAAATGCCAAAGCCAAAGGGCTAGTAAGCAAGGGAGGAAATTTAAGTTTTGCAAAATGAAGTGCGAAGAGACATTTGTCTTTCGCGTAACCATGTATTTTTAAAGAAGGGATCTTGCTGGTTACCTTCTCCCTTAATGCCTCAGCCGCTTGAGAGATGGTTCGATGAAGATCAGTGGGCAAATATACCACCCCAAAGTACTTCAAGAAAGCCTGAATTTTTCTAATATTGGTGGCCTTACATTGAGTGGGTTTACCCTGCAAATGAGCAATAGCAGGAGTCAGTTCTGAAACCTTCTTATCAGGGTCGCCAATAAAAGTTACAAAATAAGTTCGCCACCAGGTTTCAAACTCATAAGTACAGTAGAATGATGGTTTAAAATTTGTGAAGACAAGAGAGGGTCGTTTCTTCCATATGTTGTCGTAATCTTCCTTAACATGTTCCCATGCTTCGTCGTTAAGGACATCCAGCAATAACTCATGAGAGGTGTATGATGATTTTGGGACCAAATGACAAAGACCAAATTGTCGAGCTACCAAATTGGGTTGATAGGCTGTCAAACTTGGCTTTGTGCTTGCAATAGAGTATGATAGAAAAGTGGGGACCAGAAATCGACGCCAGGTGTTGACAGAAAGTTTTTTGTGTTCTTCTCTCACTGGAGGAAAGATGTTGGCTAGCCACCTAGGACCAGACTTGCCGTCAGCGAAAGGAGCCATAGATGGTTGAAAATCGACCCTTTTTAGCATCAGGTCAAACATCAATTTGAAAAGGGAAAAGTTGGGAGCACACTTATCGACAGGAGTCAACATTGACAAGCGCTCCTAAACACTACAGATTTTGTCCGGAGGACAAGTTATTTTCATATTCCTAAAGGGTTTTAATTCTTCAGTAAAAGTGGCATTTGGCCACAGTTGCAGTAACCAGAAGGGTCCATGCACCAGAACATTCTTCTTTTTTGTGGCATTGGGATTATAGCATCTAATTTATCGGGCCACTTCTGTCAGAGATACATACAGGTTGGCCAATATCAGTTTCCCTAAAGCGACGCCCTCACCATTGTGTAGATGACTGGCGAGATATAAAAATTGATTTGCCACCTGCATGGACCTAGAACAGAAAACGCATCTCGACAGCCAATATGTCAAGAGGCGACATGCTCCTCATCACTAATGTCGGGAGTGTCTTTGTGATGATGAGTGAGAAAATTGTTGAAGGTTGGGTTTTTTGTTTCGCCAACATCGAACTTTACAGGGATCACTTCGACGTCCACATGGTTAAACGTGGGACCAGCAGGTTTCGAACCTGTAATGGCAGCAACATCCAAAAGAGTGGGGGTAATCATACCACAGCCTGTATGGAAGGTGTTCGTTGAGCCTTCCCAGAAGAAGAGTGCGGCTGTCAACATGGTGTGAAAGTAAGGAATGCCTTCTTGCGACATGTTGAGGAGGATGTCGATACCCAAATCTTCCCACAGTTTGCCCTTGCTGGGTTTCAAGCGTGCCATCCAGGCAGCAAACTTAGGGCATTTCAGTGGAGGAGCCGTTCGAAAGTTCTTGTCATAAAAGCGCAGAGAGAGGATTATCGGAGAAGTTATTAAAGGTCTAGAGTATTTGCTAGTAGGAAAGAAAGCGCATTCATCAGTGGTATAAATTTCAAAAGGAGCGTCAACGGGTAATGGACCTAGGAAGGATAAAGGATCACCTTCAAGATGAAAAGGAATAAGTACCTGAGATTGCCAGGTTTTAGCCTTTTCGTCGGCGAATGGAGGTTCAGGGACATAAGGTTTGCCATCGACGAAGCGAAGCTAATAAGACTTAGGTGGAGATGTGTGTGAAGCTGAAGCCGCCATTGTTATACAAAGACGCTTTTGGAAGAAGAAATGTTTTTGAAAGAAAATAGAAGACGCAGAGAACTTAAAGAGAAACGATGAAGACGTGAAAGAAGAAAAAAATTATGAGAAAAGACTACTTATAGCCAGCAACAAAGCGTCATTGGGAGAAAGAGATATGGCGGAAAAAAAGGGTACGTGGAACTGAGTTTCTGCACACATGGAGCCTACTGTTGCCACGAAAATAGTGCCATTACATCGCATTAAATGAAACCACATCTCAAGGAAGTAAATGTGGGGGAAGCAATGATGACATGACGTCAGCGGACAAGACGTTACAATGAACCTATTCCACTAGGTGAACGCAAACGTTCGAGTCGAAACGATGGGAGTCGAAATGCTAGGTCAAATTCAGGATTTTCATAGATGCCACTTTCACGCATCATCTGCAGGGCGAAGTGACATCTATGAGAGGGCATTTTGTTACCCTAAGAAAAATTCCTAGAGGTAAAGTAAGACACGTGTCCTCATCAGAGGACTCCCTCATTCAAACAAGAAACCTGCGCAAAAGAGAAACAAAGCAGATATCGACAGTAGATGATGTCGAAATGGCTAAGAGTCGAGGCAAGAGCAGAAGTCGAACCTGGAGGTTCCATACTTAGCAGATTTTTAGAGGAAGCGTTTAATAATGGAATGTGGAGTCTGTTGCACCCCAAAATTTGCCCTCTTAATTTGAGCTATAAGTTATTAACGACGTTTATTTCGTCGCTCGAAAAATAAAGAAAGTAATAAAGAGTTATTGTGGTTCTGAGGAAGTGTGATGTGAAAAATGGTTCAAGCGGTGGAAATACGAGAAAATTCACAAATACCATTTGGAAGGTGATATGAGATGAATTCCCGTGTGTCCCCGACTATTTTGACGATATCTACAACTTTCATGTTCGGCTCGGAAGCCAACTCTTTGAGGAAAGTGGTCGAAATTGGAAAATTACTTGGATTTTTATGAAGAAAAGAGTGTTGAATGTAGGGTTTCGGATCTCAGAAAATTCATATCTCCTAATCCGCTAGTCGGATTTACTTGAAAATTTAACTGGAGCTCCGTGCCATCATTACCAAGATTTCATATGTTCGGACCGTCGGCTGATTCTGCACCGAAAACTCCCAGCATTTTAAGGATCGTCGCGTTCTTTCGGTAAAAATGTGTTTTCGAGTATGTCGCACCGAGTTTGAAAATTCATAACTTCTTCGATTTTTATCGCATGAAGCCCATTCTGGCGGCATTCTCTTGGAAATTTCGATATCTTCGATTCTTCGTCACACATGCTTGTTCAGATTTTGAGCCGAAGATGGAGTTTTATCGAGTTCTTTGAGCGGTACGCGCAACATTCTGCACAGTCGCACCAGATGAATCGGCGTTTCTCGTCATTCAAACTGGCGTATTTTATTCATCGCTTATCGGATTGAGATGATTCTCGCGGCGACGAGTCTCGAATTTGGTCATCTTCACAATGGCATTGGTTTCGTTCCGGAATTCCGAGCCGAACAGAGTTTCCTTAAAAACGAGCCAAAATAAGACGCACCAAGGGCAATTTGGACATTTCACTACCTTCCCTATATAAGTCATTTTTCTTCACATTCTCTGATAACTTCAATTTCACCCAAAAGATCAAAAACACTTTCTCTCAATTCTCTCTCAATTTTCTTGGATCAAAACCACAAAAACTCACAAAACCTTCATCAATCTTCATCAATTCAAGATCAAATCTCAAGAACAAATGAAGATCAAAGCAAGAATCAAGAGTCTCTTTCCTTGTTGATCATCATTTTCGAATCTCTCTCCCTCTCCAAGGCTTGCGCCCCACTCTCTCCTTCTTATCTCTCGGATTTCATTCGTGTTCGCGTCGTGTTCGCGTTCGTGTTCATCCGATCTCATTCTCTTCGTTAGATCCGGTAAATTCATTACAAACCTTGCTAGATCATCGATTTTGTTGCTTAATTCGACATTGATCATGATGATTTTTGATTGTGGATGATAGTGAAGGATAGAAAAACACTTAGAAAGGGGGGGTTTGAATAAGTGTAGCTTTAAAAACTTGACAGATAAAAATAAATTGCACAGATATTTTTATCCTGGTTCGTTGTTAACTAAACTACTCCAGTCCACCCCCGCAGAGATGATTTACCTCAACTGAGGATTTAATCCACTAATCGCACGGATTACAATGGTTCTCCACTTAGTCAGCAACTAAGTCTTCCAGAGTCTTCTGATCACACACTGATCACTCCAGGAACAACTGCTTAGATACCCTCTAAGACTTTTCTAGAGTATACTGATCCACACGATCACTCTAGTTACAACCTGCTTAGATAACCTCTAAGACTTCCTAGAGTATTCTGATCCACACGATCACTCTAGTTCCTTACAACTTAATGTAATCAATTCTAAGAGTATTACAATTGCTTCTTAAAAGCTATAATCACAAACTGTGATATTTCTCTTAACGTTTAAGCTTAATCTCACTAATATATTACAACAGCAATGTAGTGAGCTTTGATGAAGATGAAGATTCTGAGCTTTGAATTGAACAGCGTTTCAGCAAGTTGATATTCACAGAATAGATGTAGAATTCGTTGACCTTGCTTCTCATCAGAACTTCATATTTATAGGCGTTGGAGAAGATGACCGTTGAGTGCATTTAATGCTTTGCGTGTTCCGTACAGCATCGCATTTAATGTTATACGCTTTTGTCAACTACCTCGAGCCTTGTTCACGCTGTGTCTACTGACGTAGCCTTTAATAGCTTTTAACGTTCCTTTTGTCAGTCAGCGTAGCTTGCCACTTGTACTTCCTTCTGATCTGATGTTTGTGAATACAACGTTTGAATATCATCAGAGTCAAACAGCTTGGTGCAAAGCATCTTCTGATCTTCTGACCTTGAAGTGCTTCTGAGCGTGATACCATCAGAACTTCAGTGCTTCTGTTCTCTTGTTCTTCTGATGCTTCCATAGACCCATGTTCTGATTCTGCTTCGACCATCTTCTGATGTCTTGCCAGACCATGTTCTGATGTTGCATGCTGAACCCTTTGAGACAAAGCTTCTGAGCGCTGAATTATGCATACTCTTTATATATTTCCTGAAAGGGAAATTGCATTGGATTAGAGTACCATATTATCTTAAGCAAAATTCATATTATTGTTATCATCAAAACTAAGATAATTGATCAGAACAAATCTTGTTCTAACAATCTCCCCCTTTTTGATGATGACAAAAACATATATAAATGATATGAATTTGCGATCAGAAAGAACAGACGGCAAAAGACAAATTACACAGCTATAGCATAAGCATATGAATATGTCTCCCCCTGAGATTAACAATCTCCCCCTGAGATAAATAATCTCCCCCTGAAATAAATACTCGAAGAACTTTAATAAAAGACTTCCCTGATTATTTCGGTAGAGACGATCATATAAGCTTCTGTCTTTAGAGAATTCATAGCTTCTGACTTCTGCTTCCATTGGACAGCTTCAGAACTAGAATTTCTTTAGATCCCTAGAACACTCACAGCTTCTGATTCCTGCTTCCATCTAGGATAGCTTCAGAACTTGAGTTTTCTGGATCTTTAGAACATTCACAGCTTTGAATTTCTGCTTCCCTCGGATAGCTTCAGAGCTTTGAATTTCTACCAACATCACTTCATGCTAGATTTGTATCAGAACATTGTTGAATGTACCAGAGCATCATCAGAGCATCTCTACATCCTGAAATGTTACAGAACAAAAACTAAACGACAAAAGTCAGCATGAACGAGTTAGAACATAAAATATATATTCGAACACATTATATGTATCAGAGCCATATAGGCTAAAATAATGTATCAGAGCAAATAGAATTTTGTCAAAGCAAATAGACAGATATGGATTAAATTCTATTTTCAGTGCTTCTGATTTATTCTTCTTTCTTGCTTCTGATCTCTGAAGCTTGACAGCACTCAGCTTGCTTCAGTTTCCATGGTTTTGCTTCTTGTGTTTGCTTTGAAGATTCTCTTCACTTCTTTATACCTGCAAAACACTTAAACCATATAGAACTTGCAGTTCTTGTTAGTAAATGTGTGGGAGCTTTACCCAGCAACTGATAGATTAATCAAATCATTTATCATTTATCTTCTCCCCCTTTTTGTCATAACATCAAAAAGAATATTTCAAAAGATTCAGATGAATAAAACGACAGATAAAATTACTGGAATGTAAAAACAAAGAAACTCTTCATTGATAATCAAACGATATTACAAAAGGTTCCTATGTTTAACAAGATGAGAAACATTCCTAGCAAATACATAAAAAGTCATCCCAAGAGGAAATGACTACAAAAATTAAAAACAGCACCCTAGCAGGACACACTCTGTGTCAACCCATCAAGAATCCCTGTGGACTCTTGTCTTCCAGACTAGAACCTCCACTGTAGGAGAGATCCAAGTGACCAAAGAGGAAGAGAGGGACAGTTCACAGACAGAGAGCTAATGTTGCAAACGGGGCTTTCCCTTAACATAGAAGTTAAGAATATCATTCTTAACCTCCTCCCATAACTCAAGAAAGTCTTCTGTCTTTGGGTGAAAGTTGATAACAACATCAAAGAAGAGGTCTGACTTGAGAGGTATTAGGAGAGCCATCCCGAGATATGCAGAGGTCTGTCGCCTTTGAGTCATAGATCCTCAACAGACTTAGGATGAACGCTAGGTTTGAGCTAGGATATTTTAAAAGTAAGAAAAACTTGTTTGAGCAAGAGAAGAAAACGGAAGAGAGAGAGAAATAACTTGATGAGGAATGCAAAGTGAGAGAGATATAAGAGGAAAAAAAAACGTTTGAAGAACATAAAAAAACTGAAAGAGAGTAAATGATGAAAAGCATTTAATGTTACGTGACGTGAGGAGAGATAATAAAGACGAATGAGGTGACTAGCACAGTTACCTATGGTCGGCGTCCCTTCAACTGCATGCGCGCTTATCCATGAATAGTAACGACAGGTTTACCATCCCGAGATAAAACGTTACAGCTGTTTTGCTTTAAAAAAGGTTCTGAATCAACTTAGACAATGAAACGTTAGTAATAACCGAGTCATAATTTCTAAAAGATTTCAATCAGAACTTCTGATTTAAAAAAAATCACATTCATTTCAGAAGATACTCATACGTAAGAACTTCTCATCTTCTCATTCTGGGCATAAATCCATACTGATGTTCTTCAGAATGAACTTAAACCTATCTTCAGCCAGGGGTTTTGTAAAGATATCAGCCCATTGATGGTCTGTATCGACAAAGTTTAAAGATATAACACCCTTCTGAACATAGTCCCTTATGAAATGATGTTTAATCTCAATATGTTTAGCCTTTGAATGAAGAATAGGATTCTTAGATAAACATATAGCAGAAGTATTATCACAGAATATAGGAATGTTACTCTCATATATCTGATAATCTTCTAACTGACTCTTCATCCAGAGCATCTGTGTACTACAACCAGCAGCAGCGACATATTCTGCTTCTGTTGTTGATAGAGCAATAGTTGCTTGCTTCTTGCTATACCAAGAGATCAAATGACTTCCAAGAAATTGGCAACTTCCTGAAGTACTTTTTCTTTCAATTCTGTCTCCAGCATAGTCAGCATCGCAGAATCCTACTAAGTTGTATTCTTTAGATTTTCTGTAAACTAAGCCAACATTAGTAGTACCTTTCAGATACCTTAGAATTCTCTTAACAGCAGTTAAATGAGATTCTCTAGGATCTGATTGGAATCTAGCACACAAACAAACACTGAACAGAATGTCAGGTCTAGAAGCAGTCAGATATAGAAGAGATCCAATCATACCTCTGTATAACTTCTGATCTACCTTCTTACTTACCTCATCCTTACCTAGGATGCATGTTGGATGCATAGGAGTTTTGGCTTCTTTGCAGTCTAGAAGATTAAACTTCTTCAGAAGTTCCTTCACATACTTGGTTTGGTGAACATACGTTCCTTCTGATGTTTGATTTATTTGTATTTCAAGAAAATACTTGAGTTCTCCCATCATGCTCATTTCAAACTCAGCCTGCATAGACTTAGCAAACTCCTTTCCAAGTGTAGCATTAGATGTTCCAAAAATAATATCATCTACATATATTTGACAAATTAAAATATCCCTTTTAAAGGTTTTACAAAAGAGAGTAGTGTCCACTTTTCCTCTAGTGAAACCATTATCCAGAAGGAAAGAACTTAAGCGTTCATACCAAGCTCTGGGAGCCTGTTTCAATCCATACAATGATTTCTTTAATTTAAAAACATGATTAGGAGACAGAGAGTCTTCAAAACCAGGAGGTTGATGGACATAAACTTCTTCATCTATATAACCATTTAAGAAGGCACTCTTAACATCCATTTGATAGAGAGTGATGTTATGTTGAGTGGCAAATGAAATTAATAGACGAATAGATTCTAACCTGGCCACTGGTGCAAAGGTTTCTGTATAGTCAATCCCTTCTTGCTGACTATAACCCTGAGCCACCAGTCTGGCTTTGTTCCTTACCACTTCACCTTTCTCACTGAGCTTGTTTCTGAAGACCCATTTTGTACCGATTATATTGAATCCATCTGGTCTAGGAACAAGATCCCAAACATCATTCCTTGTAAACTGATTTAGTTCTTCTTGCATAGCAATTATCCAGTCTGGATCTTCTAGAGCATGATCAACAGAAGTTGGCTCGATCAAAGATACAAGACCTAATTGACAGTCTGCATTGTTCTTAAGGAATGCTCTTGTTCTGATTGGATCATCCTTCTTTCCAAGAATGACATCTTCTGAATGACCAGAGATGAGTCTGGATGATCTTCTAACAGATGGTTCTTCAGAAATGCTTAGATTCTCCAGAGAAGCTGATACTTGATCTTCAGATTCTTTGCTTCTGAGAAGCTCTGCTTCTGATGCGTTGCTTCTTGGCTCAACAACTTCTGATATATCAATATCCCAATCTGCAAAATTATCAAACTGCTTTGGTTTTTCAGAACCAAGCTTATCATCAAACCTGATATTGATTGATTCTTCTACAATCAATGTTTCAGTATTGTATACTCTGTAGCCTTTTGAGCGTTCAGAATATCCAAGAAGGAAACATTTTTGTGCTTTGGAATCAAACTTACCAAGATGATCTTTAGTGTTCAGAATAAAGCATACACATCCAAAAGGATGGAAATATGAAATGTTGGGCTTTCTATTCTTCCACAATTCATAAGGAGTCTTATTTAGAATAGGTCTGATAGAGATTCTATTCTGAATATAGCATGCAGTGTTTATTGCTTCTGCCCAGAAATGCTTAGCCATATTGGTTTCATTGATCATGGTTCTGGCCATTTCTTGCAGAGTCCTATTCTTTCGTTCTACAACCCCATTTTGCTGTGGAGTTCTAGGACAAGAGAAATCATGGGCAATACCATTTTCTTTGAAGAATTCTTCAAAGGATCTGTTCTCAAATTCACCACCATGATCACTTCTAACCTTTATGATTTTACACTCTTTTTCAGATTGAATCTGAATGCAGAAATCAAAGAACACTGAATGAGTCTCATCCTTGTGTTTCAAGAATTTTACCCAAGTCCAGCGGCTATAATCATCTACGATGACTAATCCATATTTCTTCCCTCTGACAGATGCTGTTTTGACTGGGCCAAACAGATCAATGTGCAAGAGTTCTAATGGCCTTGAGGTAGAAACAACATTCTTGGACTTGAATGCAGGTTTGGAGAACTTGCCCTTCTGACATGCTTCACAAAGAGCATCTGATTTGAATTTCAGATTAGGGAGTCCTCTGACCAGATCCAGTTTGTTAATCTGAGAAATCTTTCTCAAACTAGCATGACCTAATCTTCTGTGCCAGACCCACTGCTCTTCAGAAACAGACATAAGACAAGTCACCTTCTGACTCATAAGATCTTGCAGATCTGTCTTATAAATGTTGTTCTTCCTCTTGCCTGTAAATAGGATTGAGCCATCCTTCTGATTTACAGCCTTGCAAGACTCTTGATTAAAGATTATATCATAACCATTGTCACTCAATTGACTGATAGATAAGAGGTTATGTGTTAATCCTTCTACAAGAAGTACATTAGAAATGGAAAGAGAGTTACCAGACTTTATAGTTCCAGAGCCAATTATCTTGCCCTTCTGATCTCCCCCAAACTTGACTTCTCCTCCAGACTTAAGCACCAGGTCTTGGAACATAGACCTTCTTCCTGTCATGTGTCGTGAGCATCCAGAGTCCAGGTACCATGACATGTTGTGCTTTGTCCTTTTTGCAGTCAAGGATATCTGCAATAGGAATAATCTTATCCTTAGGTACCCACATTTTCTTGGGTCCTTTCTTGTTAGATTTTCTCAAGTTCTGATTGAACTTGGGTTTAACATTGTAAGCAATAGGAGGAACAACATGATAATTTTTAATGTGAGTTTCATGATATTTCCTAGGTTGTGTCACATGCTTTTTGGTGTGTGTTATGTGAAAACTTTGAGCATGTGAAGTGTGCCTAATATCATGGGAGTGGCCATACTTGAACTGATCATACAATGGCTTGTATGTGAATTTCATTTCATCAACAGGTTCAAGTTTGTATGGGGTTTCACCCTCAAAACCAATGCCGACTCTTTTGTTTCCAGACACAGCATATATCATAGAAGCTAGCTGACTTCTACCAATACTTCTAGATAAGAACTTCCTGAAACTTAAATCATATTCTTTCAGAATATGGTTTAGACTAGGAGTGGATTTTTCTGAATCAGAAGGAGATCCAACATTATTGGATAATTTTAAAAGTTTTTCTTTTAATTCAGAATTCTCCAACTCAAGCTTCTTTGTTTCAAATTCAAATAGCTTTTTCAGCTTTTTGTATTTGAGACTGATCTGAGACTTGAGTTCCAGAAGTTCAGTTAGACCGGAAACTAACTCATCTCTAGTAAGTTCAGAAAATACCTCTTCAGAATCTGATTCTGATGTAGATTCTGATCCGTCATCTTCTGTCGCCATCAGCGCACAGTTAGCCTGCTCATCTTCAGAGTCTGAATCATCTTCTGACTCATCCCAGGTTGCCATAAGACCTTTCTTCTTATGAAACTTCTTCTTGGGATTTTCCTTCTGAAGATTTGGACATTCATTCTTGAAGTGTCCAGGCTCATTGCATTCATAGCACATGACCTTCTTCTTGTCAAATCTTCTGTCATCAGAAGATTCTCCACGTTCAAATTTCTTTGAACTTCTGAAGCCTCTGAACTTCCTTTGCTTGGTCTTCCAGAGTTGATTTAGCCTTCTGGAGATCAGGGACAGTTCATCTTCTTCTTCAGATTCTGATTCTTCAGGATCTTCTTCTCTAGCCTGAAAAGCGTTAGTGCATTTCTTGATATTGGATTTTAATGCAATAGACTTACCTTTCTTTTGAGGCTCATTTGCGTCCAGCTCTATTTCATGACTTCTCAAGGCACTGATAAGCTCTTCCAGAGAAACTTCATTCAGATTCTTTGCAATCTTGAATGCAGTCACCATAGGACCCCATCTTCTGGGTAAGCTTCTGATAATCTTCTTTACGTGATCAGCCTTGGTGTATCCCTTGTCAAGAACTCTCAATCCAGCAGTAAGAGTTTGAAATCTTGAAAACATCTTTTCAATGTCTTCATCATCCTCCATCTTGAAGGCTTCATACTTCTGGATTAAAGCTAGAGCTTTAGTCTCCTTGACTTGAGCATTTCCTTCATGAGTCATTTTCAAGGACTCATATATGTCATAGGCCGTTTCCCTGTTAGATATCTTCTCATACTCAGCATGAGAGATAGCATTCAGCAAAACAGTTCTGCATTTATGATGATTCCTGAAAAGCTTCTTCTGATCATCATTCATTTCTTGCCTTGTCAGCTTTACGCCTCTGGCATTTACCGGATGTTTGTAACCATCCATCAGAAGATCCCATAGATCACCATCTAGACCAAGAAAGTAACTTTCCAGTTTATCTTTCCAGTATTCAAAGTTTTCACCATCAAATACCGGCGGTCTAGTATAACCATTGTTACCGTTGTATTGCTCAGCAGAGCCAGATGTAGATGCAGGTGTAGACTTTTCACTTTCATCAACCATCTTTTACTGAAGCGTTTTTCTCTTCCTGAATCTTTTCTAAACACGGTTAAGTGCTTGCACCTTAGAACCGGCGCTCTGATGCCAATTGAAGGATAGAAAAACACTTAGAAAGGGGGGGTTTGAATAAGTGTAGCTTTAAAAACTTGACAGATAAAAATAAATTGCACAGATATTTTTATCCTGGTTCGTTGTTAACTAAACTACTCCAGTCCACCCCCGCAGAGATGATTTACCTCAACTGAGGATTTAATCCACTAATCGCACGGATTACAATGGTTCTCCACTTAGTCAGCAACTAAGTCTTCCAGAGTCTTCTGATCACACACTGATCACTCCAGGAACAACTGCTTAGATACCCTCTAAGACTTTTCTAGAGTATACTGATCCACACGATCACTCTAGTTACAACCTGCTTAGATAACCTCTAAGACTTCCTAGAGTATTCTGATCCACACGATCACTCTAGTTCCTTACAACTTAATGTAATCAATTCTAAGAGTATTACAATTGCTTCTTAAAAGCTATAATCACAAACTGTGATATTTCTCTTAACGTTTAAGCTTAATCTCACTAATATATTACAACAGCAATGTAGTGAGCTTTGATGAAGATGAAGATTCTGAGCTTTGAATTGAACAGCGTTTCAGCAAGTTGATATTCACAGAATAGATGTAGAATTCGTTGACCTTGCTTCTCATCAGAACTTCATATTTATAGGCGTTGGAGAAGATGACCGTTGAGTGCATTTAATGCTTTGCGTGTTCCGTACAGCATCGCATTTAATGTTATACGCTTTTGTCAACTACCTCGAGCCTTGTTCACGCTGTGTCTACTGACGTAGCCTTTAATAGCTTTTAACGTTCCTTTTGTCAGTCAGCGTAGCTTGCCACTTGTACTTCCTTCTGATCTGATGTTTGTGAATACAACGTTTGAATATCATCAGAGTCAAACAGCTTGGTGCAAAGCATCTTCTGATCTTCTGACCTTGAAGTGCTTCTGAGCGTGATACCATCAGAACTTCAGTGCTTCTGTTCTCTTGTTCTTCTGATGCTTCCATAGACCCATGTTCTGATTCTGCTTCGACCATCTTCTGATGTCTTGCCAGACCATGTTCTGATGTTGCATGCTGAACCCTTTGAGACAAAGCTTCTGAGCGCTGAATTATGCATACTCTTTATATATTTCCTGAAAGGGAAATTTCATTGGATTAGAGTACCATATTATCTTAAGCAAAATTCATATTATTGTTATCATCAAAACTAAGATAATTGATCAGAACAAATCTTGTTCTAACAGATAGATCTATGATAATTGATGATGATAATTGCTTGTGAATTGATTGATTTGTGTTGATCTTGTTTATTTGATTGAATTTGAGATTTACCGGTGAATTGTTGTTGATGATACATACATGTTGCTTATGATGCAAGAAATCGCATGCTAAGTGTTTGATTATTTGAGTGTTTGAAGCATTTGTGCTTAATTTTGAGTTTTTGCATGATAAGTGTTTGTTGAAATGCTTAATTGAGATCTTTGAGTGAGAATTCATGGAGCCTTGTGGGTTTTGAACCGTAATTGTTGCTACTTGTTGATAATGATCATGTCCAGAATTGGTTGAAGTATCTTTGTCATTTGCACCATAATCGTTCATGTTTTGTTAGAATGTCGCGTGTCGACTCGTTGCTATTGGTTACTTTTGCTAAAGCATGAAATGTTTGTTAACAAGGTGTTTAAATTGTGCATTCATTGATATGTGAAATCATGGTTAATCGTGAATGCTTAATCTTGCTTTCGATGCGCATACATGCTAATTCATACTCTTGGTGCGACGCCGACGCGTCGATTGTTGGCATATCTCTTGGTTTTTAATTCCATGTTTGAGGTGAATCTCATTTGTTGCATAAAGTGGAGGATTTTGGCCCTTAATTGCACGTTTTATCATTGCTCGCATGACGGTCGTTTGTGGTGGTTTGCATTTCGATTGCTCGGGTGAGAATTTGGATTTTTTGCTATTTTTGCTTGTGTAGGTCGACCTATGACCCTAGTAGGTCGACCTATTGCCTTCGTGTGACCCTCGGGTATGCGCACGCCGACCTTGTAGGTCGACGCAAGCCCTGTTCAGGTCGACGCATGCTTTCTGCAGGTCGACGCATAGTTTCTTGTAGGTCGACGCATGCTTTCTGCAGGTCGACGCATAGCCTTCTTGCCTGTCTCGGGTATGCGCACACCGACCCAGTAGGTCGACGCATTCCCTGTTCAGGTCGACGCATGCTGTCTGCAGGTCGACGCATAGCTGTGTTTTTTGCTTGTTAACTTCAATCTTTCATATCTTTTGACTCGTAACTCCGATTTGCGCGTTCTTTATATTGTTGGAAAGCTTGTGAGATGTGATATCTCATGAGATGATTGTTATTAATTGATTTTATTTTATTCATGTTTGTTTTCCCTTTGCCATTTGTTTTCCCTCTCATGTGTGCGTTAATTATTCATTTTTTCTTAGCTTATAATGCAATAACGCAATTCCGATTGCGATGTTTGTTATCTCTAACTTGTGTGCTAGTGTGCAAGGCTTATGGATAGTCAACGATCGGCGCTCATTACCTGAGTATTCTGCTCTATTTGCGGGACACAATCTCACTCACTCGTATCGTGTTCTCGGCTTGGAGACACGATCCTATTGCTTTATATCTGCTTGTTTGGTTTGCTTGTTCCTCTTGCAGGTGTGTTGTGATTATGCTCGACGCGCATGTGGACCTTTGTGTGCTTTCATGGTTAATCGGTGTGCTGACTATTTGCTTTTGCTTTGCTAGCTCGCTCGCGGGATCCTTGGTTTCCTTGCTTTTCGTCGCTGTAGTTTATGGATCATCATCCGTTTGGTATTGATCCCATTTCATTTTATTTTTTCTCGCACTTTATCGCTTTCTCACATCATCCTTTAACATGAGAAGTAGGACTTAGACATGCATATGGCCAAGCCCTCGAAAGAGGCTCTGTTTTTGTTGGTGTGTTTACATTTATGCTTTGTGGCAGGGAGTCACGGTGTAATAATTCCTATATGGCGCTCCGTTAAGTCCTCTTGGAAGGCATGCGGAAAGAGTTAGCAACCAACCCCCGCCTAGTCTCATCGAGTCCGTTCGGTATACGCATGCTACGCGTTGCTCGCTTCCAAACCTGCATAAGATCTTGTTATCGAGTATGTCAGGAAAAGGGTCCATGTAGCCGGACCCCCGCATTTCCTATAGCTCGCATCGCTCGACGTTGATGCTCGGTGTACGCACGCACCATTTTCCTTTACGATCCGTGACGGCTTGGTTGCTGAGAGGGACTCGCTCCTCTTATCTATGGCCCGATCATTTTTGCGAGGTCTGATGCTTGGTTGACTCGGGTTGAGCTGCTCCCCTTGGCTATGGCGGGACCTCCTTTTTACCATTCGGCCAGTGTCG
The DNA here is from genome assembly GCF_029867415.1 of Vicia villosa. NCBI lineage: Eukaryota > Viridiplantae > Streptophyta > Magnoliopsida > Fabales > Fabaceae > Vicia > Vicia villosa. The sequence goes on along the minus strand of NC_081183.1, from coordinate 118,983,027 downwards.
TTGGTTTGTTTGCGTTACGAGCAGATGCTCGTTTGTGTGCTATTTGTTTGCATTCGCTTTTCCCCGTAGGTTGATAGTTTAGTTTAGACTTGTACTCTTTGTATGATAACATTAGGTAGCAAGCCTTCCCCCTTAGCTTAGGTCTTCCTCATGCATTCTTTAAAGCACAAACCACACTCTTTGATTTTCTTTTCTTAAGAGCTTGTTATTTCCGCTCCATTCCCAGCATAAGTCTCCAAAGGTCGAGCAGCGGAGTGTGAATGTAACTTGTTCACCTAAAAAACACAAAACAAACAGAAACTAGTTAGCCGTGCTACGTTACCTCTGATTCCTCAAAAAGGATACGTAGGCAGCGGGGTAGGGCCCATGCGAGTACAACTCATTCTTTTCCCTACATTTTGCATGCATTTTAGTCCAAATTAGCGCAGTTTTCTTACACACTCATAGTTTTAGACACAAGCGTGGATACCATCGAGTACAATGGGCGCGTGGGGTGCTAACACCTTCCCCTCGCGTAACCGATTCCCTTACCCTTTATCTCTGGTCGTGAGACCGTTGTTTTGTTTCGTGGTTTGCTGGCATTCCCTTCCTTTTCAGGATAAATATGTTAGTGGCGACTCTGTTAATTTTTGCGGTAGCGACAGCTGGCGACTCTGCTGGGGACGTCTCGACCTATTGCGGGTCCGGACTTAGCGAGTCGATCCTAGCGCTTGTGTGTTTATCTTTGGGTGTTTTACTGCTTTGCATATTTTCCTGTTTGCATTGCATTCTATGTGCGCTTTTACTTTTCTGCATCATATTCTGGACTGGCTGGATCTCTGTCTGTTGGGTGGGTGTTTCAAGAGGTAAAAGGCCTAATACCCAGGCTATGTGTGAACCATAGGAACCCTAGGATAGAGTGGGAGCATGGTTTGTCTCGAGGTGTACGTCTCGGTATGGATTATGTGACCACGAGCAGAGTAGTGGTTTCAAACGGATGTATTATCGTCACCCGCATCCGCGCTGTGATGATGCTTACCTTCGGGCGGACCGTATACTGCGTTTCATGACCTTACCTCGGCCTAGATTTTACCCGTGAGTGGGGCGGGAATCAATTATCATATAACAGGTACATTGTTGGTGACCGCTGTTCTCGTTCGTGGGTTACCGCTGTTCTTGTTCGTGGGTTACCGCTGTTCTCGTTCGAGTGTACTATTGGTTCCTGTTCGTGGGGTACTATGGTTCTTGTTCGAGTGGTAATTTGTGTTCTATTCCAGTGTGTTATTGACTATGGGTTTTGGTTCCATGGATTGTCATTCCGTGTTCCGTGTGATATACCATATGGGGGCCGAACCTTTGGGTGTGTACTATGTGTGTTACCGACAGTCCAGAATGCCCGGTGGGCGGCACTAAGTCCCATCACTTTGCATCATTGCATATTTACTTTCCAAAAAAAAAACGATGTACAAAAAATAACTAGCATACGTGTTCCTTCCATTTCTAAGGAATCGTGTCTTTAAGCCTCGTGCCGAGCCTTTCCATCTCTTGCTTGTCAAAAATCAAAACACGAGGATTCCTTAGAAATTTAATGAACATGGCATTTCATTCATATCACGCATCTCATACGTTTCATGCATAACAGGTGTTCAGGATTGAGAATCTCTTATTCAGACTTGGTACTCTCACCAGACTCAGAGACTTGATTTGTTCTTATTGTGTTCTCAAATATCAGTCATGAAATAACTTTGTGGGGTGATCAAGAGGAAAGCTCAGTTGGGGTTCTTTTGAAGAATTGTCTTATGCTCATTTGCTTCCATGCTTGCTTTATTTCTAACTGGTTAAGCTCCGTATTGTGTGGATGTCTACAAGTTCTTTGCTTGATGACGATAACACTAGGTGCGAGTTCTATTCTGGGGCACCTGGTCGTGATGTTGGATCTGCAAGTCTTTGAAGCTGCTTGGAGCTCCCGAACGAGGGATAAGCAAGACCTTGTCTGTCTTGAGCATTGCACCATTTGCATTGCTCGAATCCCTAAAGCACTTATGAAATTCCACGAGACTTCGCCAGAATTCTCCGATTCAGAATGGGGCACCTGATAATGCTGTGCCTTCCAAGGACGTGGAAGAATTGTTGAGAATCATCAAGAAGTCCGATTACAAAGTTGTTGAGCAGTTGGGTCAGACCCAATCAAAGATTTCCATCTTGCAACTGTTGATGTGTTCAGAAGGTCATAGAGATGCTCTCTTGAGAATTCTGAATGGTGCTTATGTGCCCCACAAAATATCTGTGAATCAGTTAGAGGCGGTGGCCAATAATATTTCCGCTGGAAACGGTTTGGGATTTACTGATCGTGATCTCCTTCCAGAAGGGAGAAACCATAACAAGGCGTTGCATATTTCTATGGAGTGTAAGGGGACGACTGAAGGATAGAAAAACACATAGAAAGGGGGGGTTTGAATAAGTGTAGTCTTAAAAACTTGAACGAAGAAAACAAATTGCACAGTTATTTTTATCCTGGTTCGTTGTTAACTAAACTACTCCAGTCCACCCCCACGGAGTGATTTACCTCACCTGAGGATTTAATCCACTAATCGCAACAGATTACAATGGTTTTCCACTTAGTCCGCGACTAAGTCTTCTAGAGTATCTTGATCACAACCTGATCACTCTAGGAACAAATGCTTAGACACAAGCTAAGACTTTCTTAGAGTATCCTGACCACCACGTGATCACTCTAATTACAACTGCTTAGACACAAGCTAAGACTTCCTAGAGTATCCTGATCAACACTTGATCACTCTAGTTACTTACAAATTAATGTAATCAATTCTAAGAGTATTACAAATGCTTCTGAAAAGCTATAATCACAACAGTGATATTTCTCTTAACGTTTAAGCTTAATCTCACTAATATATTACAACAGCAATGTAGTGAGCTTTGATGAAGATGAAGTTTCTGAGCTTTGATTTGAACAGCGTTTCAGCAAGTTAATATTCACAGAAATCGTCAAGAGTTGGTAACCTTGCTTCTCATCAGAACTTCATATTTATAGGCACTTGAGAAGATGACCGTTGGGAGCATTTAATGCTTTGCGTATTCCGTACAGCATTGCATTTAATGTTTCACGCTTTTGTCAACTACCTCGAGACTTGTTCACGCTGTGTCTACTGACGTTGCCTTTAATAGCTTCCAACGTTCCTTTTGTCAGTCAGCGTAGCCTGCCACTTGTACTTTCTTCTGATCTGATGTTTGTGTATACAACGTTTGAATATCACCAGAGTCAAACAGCTTGGTGCATAGCATCTTCTTGTCTTCTGACCTTGAAGTGCTTCTGAGCGTGATACCATGAGAACTTCAGTGCTTCTGCTTCTGATCTCAAGTTCTTCTGATGCTTCCATAGACCCATGTTCTGATTCTGCCTTGACCATCTTCTGATGTCTTGCCAGACCATGTTCTGATGTTGCATGCTGAACCTTCTGAGTCAAAGCTTCTGAGCGCTGATTTGTGCATACTCTTTATATATATTTCCTGAAAGGGAAATTGCAATGTATTAGAGTACCACATTATCTCACACAAAATTCATATCCTTGTTATCATCAAAACTAAGAATATTGATCAGAACAAATCTTGTTCTAACAATCTCCCCCTTTTTGATGATGACAAAAACATATATAAATGATATGAATTTGCGATCAGAAAGAGCAGACGGCTAAAGACAATTTACACAGCTATAGCATAAGCATGTGAATATGTCTCCCCTGAGATTTACAATCTCCCCCTGAGATGAATAATCTCCCCCTGAAATTAATACTAGAAGAATTTTATAAATAAAAGACTTCCCTGAGTATTTCAGTAGAGACGTTCACAGTGCTTGATCTTCAGAACATTCATGACTTATGATTCTTGCTTCCATAGGACAGCTTCAGAACTTTGAATTTCTTTGATCTTCAGAACATTCACAGCTTCTGACTTCTGCTTCCATCGGACAGCTTCAAAACTTGAATTTCTTTGATCTTCAGAACATTCACAGCTTTTGACTTCTGCTTCCATCGGACAGCTTCAGAACTTGAATTTCTTTAGATCTTCAGAACATCCACAGCTTCTGATTCTTGCTTCCATTGGGACAGCTTCAGAACTTGAATTTCTTCTTTCATCACTTCATGCTAGATTGTATCAGAACATTGTTGAATGTACCAGAGCATCGTCAGAGCATCTCTACATCCTGAAATGTTACAGAACAAAACTGAACGACAAAAGTCAGCATGAATGAGTCAGAACATAGAATATGTTTCAGAATATATAATATGTATCAGAGCCATATAGAATGTATCAGAACAAATAGACATAATGTTTCAGATCTTATTCTATCATCAGAATATCTGAACATTCTTCCTTCTTGCTTCTGATTCTGATTCTGAAGCTTCATAGCACTCAGCTTGCTTCAAGAATCCACAGCATTCATCTTGTTGCTTCTTATGTTGATCTTGAATCTTCGATTCCTGCAACAACACAACTTAAAGCATAGAACTTTGCAAGTTCTGTTAGTAATGTGGGGCCTTTTTACCCGGTAACTGATAATATTAATATGATCATTTATCATATATTTCTCCCCCTTTTTGTCATAACATCAAAAAGAATATAAAAGATTCAGATGTAGAAAACGACAACGGAAAGAAACAGAATCAAACTTTTCATTGATTAAGCAAACAGAATTACAAAAGATGTATGCAGAACAAGCAGATGCAACAAGGAAAGAAAACTACAAGGACTTAAAGACTACAACCCTAGCCTAGTCATAAGCCTGTCCAGACTAGAACCTCCACTGTAGGAGAGATGCATGAATTCAAGGAGGAAGTGAGAGACAGTTCACAGGAAGAGAGCTAATGTCTCAAACGGGGCTTTCCCTTAACATAGAAGTCAAGAACATGATGCTTAACTTCATCCAATATCTAAAGAAAGTCTTCTTCCTTTGGATAAATGTTGATAACAGCATCACAGAAGAGATCTGACTTGAGACTTCTTGGAATCTTGAGAGATCCGTCTTGAAATGAATGTCAGCGATCCCCGAGATTTGTTTCTCAACCTGGAACCAGACAACCCTTCCAACCGTTCTATTCAAATAGATCGACCACCCTTAAGCCTTCGTCTTCGTTTCTGGTTTGAAACCATAAGCACCCAAATCATCAGCGTCCACATGAGATTTACACAAAACTTCCATTACTGGTGGAGGAATGGAGCAAGTTTTCTATGGAGAAACCTCTTGAGAGGAACTTGAAGACGGATTCATGGTGAATGCTGGGTTGAAGATGAATAAACTAGGGTTTATGCAAAATGCAGATAAAGAGAGAGAAAAAGAAACTGAATGCAAGAGAGAGAAATATGAGAGGGAAACGAAACGTTTGAAGAGTATAAAAAAAAATAAACTGACATCATGAATCGCATTTAATGTTACGTGACATGAGGAGAGAGACTTATGACAAATGAAGTGATTAGCACAGTTACCTAAATAGGCGTCCCCTCAACTGCACGCACGCTTGTCCAGAAATAGTGAACACGTGTTTACCATCTGGATAGCCAGTTACAGCTGTTTTACTTTTAAAGAGATTCTGAGTCAACTTAGACAATGAAACGTTAGTAATAACAGAATCACTACTTCTAATTGATCACAATCAGAACTTCTTATAAAAAACTAATCCAATCTCATTTCAGAAGATACTCATACATAAGATCTTCTCATCTTCTCATTCTGGGCATAAATCCATACTGATATTCTTCAGAATGAACTTAAATTATCTTCAGCAAGGGGTTTTGTAAAGATATCAGCCCATTGATGGTCTGTATCCACAAAGTTTAAAGATATAACACCCTTCTGAACATAGTCCCTTATGAAATGATGTTTAATCTCAATATGTTTAGCTTTTGAATGTAAGATAGGATTCTTAGATAAACATATAGCAGAAGTATTATCACAGAAAATAGGAATGTTACTCTCATATATCTGATAATCTTCCAGCTGACTTCTCATCCATAGCATTTGTGTGCTACAACCAGCAGCAGCAACATATTCTGCTTCTGTTGTTGAGAGGGCAATTGTAGCTTGCTTCTTGCTGTACCATGAGATCAGATGACTTCCAAGAAATTGACAACTTCCAGAAGTGCTCTTTCTTTCTATTCTATCTCCAGCATAGTCAGCATCACAGAATCCTACTAAGTTGTAATCTTTGGCTCTTCTGTAAACTAAACCAACATTAGTAGTACCTTTCATATACCTCAGAATTCTCTTAACCGCAGTTAAATGAGATTCTCTCGGATCTGATTGGAATCTAGCACACAAACAAACACTAAAGAGAATGTCAGGTCTAGAAGCAGTTAGGTATAGAATAGATCCAATCAAACCTCTGTATAACTTCTGATCAACCTTCTTACTTACCTCATCCTTACCTAGGACACATGTTGGATGCATAGGAGTTTTGGCTTCTTTGCTTTCAGAAAGATTAAACTTCTTCAGAAGTTCTTTCACATACTTCGTTTGATGAACATAGGTTCCATCAGAAGTTTGGTTAATTTGAATCCCAAGGAAATACTTGAGTTCTCCCATCATGCTCATTTCAAATTCAGCCTGCATAGACTCAGCAAACTCCTTTCCAAGTGTAGCATTAGATGTTCCAAAGATGATATCATCAACATATATTTGACATATTAAAATATCCTTTTTAAAGGTTTTACAAAAAAGAGTAGTGTCCACTTTTCCTCTAGTGAAACCATTTTCCAGAAGGAAAGAACTTAAACGTTCATACCAAGCTCTAGGAGCTTGCTTCAATCCGTATAATGATTTCTTTAATTTAAAAACATGATTTGGAGACTTAGAGTCTTCAAAACCAGGAGGTTGATGGACATAAACTTCTTCATCTATATAACCATTTAAGAAGGCACTCTTGACATCCATCTGATAAAGAGTGATGTTGTGTTGAGTGGCAAAAGAAATTAATAGACGAATAGATTCTAACCTGGCCACTGGTGCAAAGGTTTCTGTATAGTCAATCCCTTCTTGCTGACTATAACCCTGAGCCACCAGTCTGGCTTTGTTTCTTACCACTTCACCTTTCTCACTCAGCTTGTTTTTGAAAACCCATTTTGTTCCTATAATATTGAATCCTTTAGGTCTTGGACCAAGATCCCAAACATCATTCCTTGTAAACTGATTTAACTCTTCTTGCATGGCAATTATCCAGTCTGTATCTTCTAGAGCTTGATCAACAGAAGTTGGCTCGATCAGAGAAACCAGACCTAATTGACATTCAGCATTGTTCTTGAGGAATGCTCTTGTTCTGATAGGATCATCTTTCTTTCCAATAATGACATCTTCTGAGTGAGCAGATGTGAGTCTAGATGATCTTCTGATAGTTGGTTCTTCAGAAATCCTGAGATTTTCTAAAGATGCAGCAACTTGATCTTCTGATCCATTGCTTCTGAGACTGCCAGCTTCTGCAGCTTTGCTTCTTGGTTCTACTGCTTCTGATATATCAATATCAAAATCTGCAAAATTCTCAAACTGCTTTGGTTTTTCAAGACCAAGCTTATCATCAAACCTGATATTGATTGATTCTTCTACAATCAATGTTTCAGTATTGTATACTCTGTAGCCTTTAGAGCGTTCAGAATATCCAAGAAGGAAACACTTTTGTGCCTTAGAATCAAACTTACCAAGATGATCTTTAGTATTCAGAATAAAACATACACATCCAAAAGGATGGAAATATGAAATGTTGGGCTTTCTGTTCTTCCACAATTCATAAGGAGTCTTATTTAGAATAGGTCTGATAGAGATTCTATTCTGAATATAACACGCAGTGTTTATTGCTTCTGCCTAGAAATGCTTAGCCATATTGGTTTCATTGATCATGGTTCTGGCCATTTCTTGTAGAGTCCTATTCTTTCTCTCTACAACTCCATTTTGCTGTGGAGTTCTAGGACAAGAGAAATCATGGGCAATACCATTTTCTTTGAAGAACTCCTCAAAGAATCTGTTCTCAAATTCGCCACCATGATCACTTCTGACCTTTATGGTCTTGCACTCTTTCTCAGATTGGATCTGAGTGCAGAATTCAAAGAACACTGAATGAGACTCATCCTTGTGTTTTAAGAACTTTACCCATGTCCAGCGGCTATAATCATCTACGATGACTAATCCATATTTCTTCCCTCTGACAGATGCTGTTTTGACTGGGCCAAACAGATCGATGTGCAAGAGTTCTAACGGCCTTGAGGAAGAAACAACATTCTTAGACTTGAATGCAGGTCTAGAGAACATGCCCTTCTGACATGCTTCACAAAGAGCATCTGATTTGTATTTCAGATTTGGGAGTCCTCTGACCAGATTTAGTTTGTTAATCTGAGAAATCTTTCTCAAACTAGCATGTCCTAATCTTCTGTGCCAGACCCATTGCTCCTCAGAAACAGACATAAGACAAGTCACCTTCTGCTTCTCAAGATCAGAAAGATCAATCTTATAAATGTTGTTCTTTCTCTTGCCTGTAAATAGGATTGAGCCATCCTTCTGTCTTACAGCCTTGCAAGACTTTTGATTCAAGATTATATCATAACCATTGTCACTTAATTGACTTATGGACAATAAGTTATGCGTTAATCCTTCTACAAGAAGTACATTAGTTATGGAAGGAGAGTTACCAAGACTTATGGTTCCAGAACCAATGATTTTGCCCTTCTGATCTCCTCCAAACTTGACTTCTCCACCTGGCTTAAGCACCAGGTCTTGGAATGTAGACCTTCTTCCCGTCATGTGTCGCGAGCACCCAGAGTCCAGGTACCATGACATTTTGCTTTTTGTCCTCTTTATCGCCAAGGATATCTGCAACAGAAATTATCTTCTCCTTAGGTACCCACAATTTCTTGGGTCCTTTCTTGTTAGTTCTCCTCAAGTTCTGATTGAACTTGGGTTTAGCAGAATATTTAACAGGAGGAACAACATGATATTCTTTAGGTTTGTCAGCATGATATTTCTTAGGATGTGTCACATGCTTCTTGGTGTGAACAGTGTTAAACTTCTGTGCATGTGAAGTGAGCCTAATATCATGAGCATGGCCATATTTGAACTGATCATACAATGGCTTGTATGTGATCTTCAGATCATCAATAGGTTCAAGTTTATGTGAGGTATCACCCTCATAGCCAAAACCAAACCTTCTGTTTCCAGAAACACCATATATCATAGAAGCAAGATGACTTCTGCCAATACTTCTAGATAAGAACTTTCTGAAGCTCGAGTCATATTCTTTCAGAATATGATTCATGCTAGGAATGGATTTTTCTGTTTCAGAAGGAGATCCACTATCTTTGGATAGATTTAAAACTTTTCCTTCAGTTCAGAATTTTCCACTTCCAGCTTCTTAGTTTCAAATTCAAACTGCTTCTTCAGCTTTTTGTATTTGATACTAAGATTAGCCTTGAGTTCCAGAAGTTCTGTTAAACTGGAAACTAACTCTTTTCTAGATAGTTCAGAAAATACCTCTTCAGAATCTGATTCTGATGTAGATTCTGATCCATCATCTTCTGTAGCCATCAGCAAGAAGTTGGCTTGTTCTCCTTCAGAGTCTGATTCTGATTCTGATTCAAAATCATCCCATGTTGCCATAAGACCTTTCTTCTTATGAAACTTCTTCTTGGGATTCTCCTTCTGAAGTTTTGGACACTCGTTCTTGTAATGTCCAGGCTCATTGCACTCATAGCAGACAGCCTTCTTCTTGTCAGATCTTCTGTCACCAGAAGATTCTCCTCGTTCAAATCTCTTTGAACTTCTGAAGCCTCTGAACTTCCTTTGCTTGCTCTTCCAGAGTTGGTTTACCCTTCTGGAGATCATGGACAGTTCATCTTCTTCTTCAGATTCAGATTCTTCAGGATCTTCTTCTCTAGCCTGAAAAGCGTTAGTACATTTTTTAACATTTGATTTTAACACAATAGACTTACCTTTCTTCTGAGGCTCATTTGCATCCAGCTCTATTTCATGGCTTCTCAAGGAACTGATAAGCTCTTCCAAAGAAACTTCATTCAGATTCTTTGCAATCTTGAATGCTGTTACCATTGGACCCCATCTTCTGGGTAAGCTTCTGATAATCTTCTTTACATGATCAGCCTTGGTGTAGCCTTTGTCCAGAACTCTTAATCCAGCAGTTAGCGTTTGAAATCTTGAGAACATCTTCTCAATGTTTTCATCATCCTCCATCTTGAAGGCTTCATATTTCTGGATTAGAGCAAGAGCTTTAGTCTCCTTGACTTGAGCATTTCCCTCATGGGTCATTTTCAATGACTCATATATATCATAGGCCGTTTCCCTGTTAGATATCTTCTCATACTCAGCATGAGAGATAGCATTCAGCAAAACAGTTCTACATTTATGATGATTCTTGAAAAGCTTCTTCTGATCATCATTCATTTCTTGCCTTGTAACCCTTACTCCACTAGCTTTCACTGGATGTTTGTAACCATCCATCAGAAGATCCCATAGTTCACCATCTAGACCAAGAAAGTAACTTTCCAGTTTATCTTTCTAGTATTCAAAGTTTTCACCATCAAATACTGGTGGTCTAGTATAACCATTGTTACCATTGTATTGCTCAGCAGAGCCAGATGTAGATGCAGGTGGATCTGTTGGAATTTCACCAGGCATCTTTTACTGAAGCATTTTTCTCTTCCTGAATCTTTTCTAAACGCGGTTAAGTGCTTGCACCTTAGAACCGGCGCTCTGAGGCCAATTGAAGGATAGAAAAACACTTAGAAAGGGGGGGGGGGGGGTTGAATAAGTGTAGTCTTAAAAACTTGAACGAAGAAAACAAATTGCTCAGTTATTTTTATCCTGGTTCGTTGTTAACTAAACTACTCCAGTCCACCCCCACGGAGTGATTTACCTCACCTGAGGATTTAATCCACTAATCGCAACAGATTACAATGGTTTTCCACTTAGTCCGCGACTAAGTCTTCTAGAGTATCCTGATCACAACCTGATCAATCTAGGAACAAATGCTTAGACACAATGTTATACCCCAAAATTTGCCCACATATTTTTCAAGAAAACTCCAATCTGAAAATTAAAAGTCTCATATAATTATGGATTATTTCAACAAATATCCTGACATATGAAATACTTAGTTTTTAGAATTTTTCTTATACAGTAATTTGGCTTGCAGTTGAATTTATTCTTACGCAAACGCCAAATACTGTTCATTACTTCACACATGCTATTTATTTATTTACAGATAAATAGTACTGACACAATTGGTACAGAGTTAAATCTTTTTGCAGGCGCAGAATCAGGAAACTCAGACTGTACTGGTAACAAGTAGATTATTATTATCTTTTGTTTCCCACTAGTTTTTGTACTATATTCCATTATTTTCAAAAATCTTTTCAAATCTCTTTTTCAAAAAATCAAATCTCTCTTTTTCCCAACACTATCATCCACTTTCTTTCAAATCTTACTTCCACTCAAATTTTCCTTTTGTACGGAATCACATCATTCCCCAACGTCTCTTTCCTTCTTTCCATTCTATAAATACCTCTCATTTTCTTCCATAAAATCTCACATCAAATTCCAACTCATCTTTCAAATTCCTACCTCATATCTATTTTCTCTTCTTCCCTGACAAGAATGGCAAAGTGGATAGAGACACTGTTTCTTACAGTCATCACCATTGCTACGGTGATCATGACTTTCTTCTGCCTGCATAGTCCTGAAGAGTGTGGACCTGCAATGGTTGCACTCCCAATCATCTACATGTTATTGTTCATAGCATGGGTCATTAACCGTCATTCTTAAAATTTGCCGTATTTCTTATTTCTTAAATGTACCGTTTATTCGTCGTACTGTTCAATATAGTATGTGATATTTGTACTGTCAGTATTAAATGTTGTACTATTTGTCATAATATTGCTTAATTACTAAGATAATATTTTGTGTGTTTTCTGCCAGTCAAATATTCCTATTTCTGTGCATTAAATGATTTTCAGGGTTATTATCGGTAATTTTGCCCGCATACCGTAAATATTAGTTATTTATTATGTCCGTGTTTTTTTTAACAAGTCATGTAAATAAAATTTCATTTTTCACATAAAACAAAAACAACAAAAAAAAAAGAAAATTAACTTTGACTGTTGATTCTTCACTCTAACTGCTACGTCAATACCTGAACAGTCAGTTGACAGCCAAACTGCTGGCAGTACAATTCTCAGTGTTTTGTACCATCAATCAAATCAATCTTTCACAATTCAAAATTCCAAGATTTTTGTTCTAGAAGTCTTCTGAATATCACGCGATTAGCAGAGACTCAACACTGCACAAAAATCAGGTACGTTTAACTGTCTCCTACACAAACAGTCCCTAATCAGGGTTTTTTCTTGTTTTTACAGGAGCAACAAGTTTTTGAGAGCTCAAATGGATTTCATACACATCCATATATCTCAAAGTACCATCATACAAATTTTCAAACTTCAATTCACTCATACGCACCGTCAGCAGCTCAAACAGTCAACAGACGACCCGTTTGACCAAAAAAGTCAACAGACAGTCAAAAATGAAATTTTTTGTCAAAGTCCATATTTTGTCAAAGGATTCATCATTTGATCATTGGATGATCATAATTCATCAAGGAAAGATCAAAAATCAACAAAACTCTAAGATTCAAAATTAGGGTTTTTGCCTGAAAAGTCAACTCAACTTTGACTGATCATAACTCTCTCATCCGTCATCCAAAATATTCAAACCAAAGCTTATTTTGAAGGAAATTCAATTATCTTTCAAATGCCATTGATCCCATGGTCATTGGATTCACCATTTGAAAAATATGATCAAAGACATTACAGGTCATTTTCAAAGTCAACAAAAAGACACTTTTTTCAAAAGGACACACAAGGAGCTTCAAAAATCATTTTGACATGAGACCAAAGGCATTGGTTAGAGGACTCTTTAAGGTTTCCAAAAAGTGCAAGATCTCCTTCATATGACAAAAATTGAAGGATTTACACCTAGTTGAAGTTGGCTAAATTTTGGGAAAATACATGAAATCAACATTGCTAAAAAATGTATTTTTTCCAAATGGGGCCAAGTTTTCAGCATTCAAACATCATTTCCATGATGTTATGGGCCTCACACGACCAAGACTAAGCCCATACCTTTTTTTATCCATTTTTGCATGATTTTATCTTATTTTAAGATTAAAATTAAAAGGAAAATGCATGGATAATGGTTAGCTTACAAATCAAGCATGACTCACCTCAAAGAATCTTCATCTTTCTGCAGAGAATTGAAGGGCAAGGCAGGTGCATTGAAGGCAAGATGACTTGGTCAAGAATTCAAGGTTTTTAATATTAAAAAACCAAAGTTTCAACAAAGGCAACTAAAGACACTTCTTAGCTTCAATTGTAAGCACTCAATGCTTATAAATAAGCTATCATAGTTCAGTAACAAAGGGAGGCGAGTTCAGAAGCATACATAAGCTCATAACACTTGTAATCACTTGAAAAAAATTCAAAGAAAACTCAAATTCGAATTTGTAATTTCAGTCCATTTCAATACAAACTAAGCATTCATACACCTTCCTTGAACATCACTGAAACTATCCCAATCAGTTACAAGCCTTGAAGCTCACTGAATCGAGCTATACAGGTCCAAATTTGTTCAAACTAAAATCAATTCGTATCTGGTTATTCACACATGTTTAACAAGATGTAGACATACTATTAAGTTTGGTTTGAAGTGTAGATCATTTCTGGAAACTTAATTGAAGTTTGGACACGTATAAATGAAACTACCATTTTAGGGTTCATAGCTTCAAAATTAGGGCTTTCAAAATTAGGCCAAATTACAAGTTCTAAATAGCACCATTAGGTTCGTATGGATTAGACGAATTGAATGGTACCATTGCGCCAAATTTCTCTGCACGTTTACCCCTATTCGCTATTTTGCAGGTTTGAGGTTCATCAATTACAGCGCATGTTTCATAAAAGCGTTGTAAAAACCCTTGGCTGAAGGTTGAAGACGATGAGGTGTCTCCCCCTCATTGGTTCAGCAGCGCGCGTACCTTTTTAAATTTTCCTCTAATTCTGTGCTTTGCAGGTGCAACGTGTCCCATGAGCCTCAATTTCTGGACCACTTGATTTCATTTAATGAGTCATCCAACGCTCCAGATCACGCGTGCACATCATACTCCTTCATAAATTTCCACACAGGATCAGTATCCTTTTATTTTCTATTTTATTTTCTATTCTATTTTTAATTTCTTTGTTAAATTAATTAAAAATAGTTTTAAAAATCCAAAAAATACGCAAAAAATATTTTTAGACTTCTAAAATAATATATTATTTTCTGAAATAAAAATATTTTATTTTTCTTCAAAATTTTAATATTTTGCATAATTAATTAGTATATATTTATATATTTGCTTTTTAATTATTCTAACCAATCAAAAAATCATAAAAAAATTTGTTCTTTATATAAAATATTGTTTATATATTATAAACTAATTTTGTACATATTTTGAATAATTTTCTTTTTAAGTTTTAATTATTTGTATAATTATTTACATAATTATGTTTAAATTAACTTAAATCAATTTCAAATCAATTTCCAAAAATTCCAAAAAAATTAGTTTTGTTTTAAAATTAATTGACAAATATTTTGTACATATTTTAAACTTAATTTCTAGGTTTAAATCTATTTTCATCTTTTTTTTTCATTTTTATTTTAATTAATCATGCATTAATTATAATTAAAATAAATCATAAAAAATCCAAAAACATGCCCTTTATTTTTTGCTATTTAAATTCCTAGATAAATGTATAGGATGTCAAATTCATGTAAATAGGCTAGTTTACATTTCCTGCACAATCGATGTAATAGCGTAGATTTACTTTCCGCACTTTACATTTCTGCATTTTAATTTCCAGCACATATAAACTGCGTGTATGTCAAAGATAAAATTGAACCGTTAGATCACTAACTTCAAAGATAAATATCTGAATCCAAACACAATCACACTTGCACCTCTTAAGGTAAATCCCTTCTCACTCTTTTCAAAATCAAAGTCAAAATTCTACTGTTTCGAGTACAAAATCGAACCTTGCGTTTATATCCGGTGAAAGGATAGATTTTTAAAGGAAACAAGGATAAAGACCTTACAACTCAGGGTAGACCTCCTAGTTTGCTTGCTCAAATCAAAACAAACAAAAATTCTCATACACTGTTGTTTTTCAAAACAAAACTTTCCAAAAAGACAATACTTTGTATACATCCAAACACGGATTATTACAAAGTTAACGTTCTTTTCAAAACATCTTTCGAAAGATAAACAAGCATTTTGTATACATCCACACACGGATCATTACAAAATTCAATTTACAAAAGTATTTGGAACCACATATGAGCAATTTCAGAGCAATTGAAAAATGATCGAAAAACAAGTGAGCTAAGCAAACTTAAGAGCCCATGGATAACCATGGATACAAAGGGTGCTAACACCTTCCCTTTGTATAACCTACCCCCTTACCCAGAATTTCTCAAAGGTCTTTTTTCTGTGTCTTTTATAAACCTTTCCTTAATTGGATAAAATAAAAGGTCGGTGGCGACTCTGTGAATTTTCAAAAATGCGAAAGCATTAAGCGATAAAAAAGAGTCAGTTCACGTATCTCTACAGAACAGAGGTATGGCCCGGGAATTAAAAAACGGAGGTCCACAGAACTGGCGACTCTGCTGGGGAGATACTTTCAAAAACAAAATGTTTTCAAAAGGGGTTACCTTAAGAGAATAGATCACTTCGATTTTTTCAATTGATTGACTTGATTGCTCTATTTTTCAAAGGTTTGTTTGGGTATTTTGCTTGTGTGAAAGATTCTAACCCGAATCTCGAGATACCTTAAGTATATGACAATAGACCAAGGAAACTGTACGGCATGTACCGATACGGTTGATCTGGTAGTCATCGTTAGTGCGATACTTTGGTTTATACTGATGTCCCTTGAAAACGATCAAGGAGTATATTAGGCTTCCGAAATGTCATTAAACACTAATTTGTCTTAGAACCTTTTTAGTTGAACTTGACTTGTGGCCTATTAAGTGGCTAGCTTTGAAATTGATCGAAGTTAGTTATCCTCGAGGAATATTTTGATCGGCCGCTCGAGCGCCGTATTGAGATGTTACTTCCAAGGATCATAGAACCCGAATCCAATTCTAGGACAGGTTTTAACCAACTCAACTTCAGTGGGGAGGGTATCACCTATCAGCTCCATGCAAGCCTTTAAACCTAAGGCTATTGTTTGATTTGTTTTTGTGTGCCACATGTTTGCATCATAAGCATATCATTTTTTGCACCAAACACTTCAAGGATCAAAGAGTTTACCTTTGTTTTTGCAGGTAATGGCTCCCGCCACCAAAGATTACATCCGAATCAACATCTCAACGGTACCATCTGAACTAAAAGACTTAGTGTCAGAATTCCCCAGGAATGTTCAATTTACCGAAAGGCATGGTCACCTGCTCCATTTGGTTACCTCAAAATTTGAAGAAGACATGATACGGGTCCTGTTCCAGTTCTTTGACCCTGAACATCATTGCTTTACCTTTCCTGATTACCAGTTGGTACCCACTTTGGAAGAATTCTCTGAACTAATGGGATTGCCTGTTCGAAATCAATTACCTTTCACTGGTTTAGAAAGGATTCCAAAACCTGGAGTCATTGCTGCTGCTTTACATCTGCGGAAATCAGAAATCGAGTCCAATTGGGAAACAAAGAGTGGAGTTAAGGGTTTGCTTGCCAAGTTCTTATTGGAAAAGGCTCGATTACTGCTAGAAAACAAAAGTTATCCAGCTTTTGAGGAAGTTATGGCACTTTTGATCTATGGGTTGGTTTTATTCCCAAATCCCGACCAGTTCATAAGTGTACACATCATCAACCTTTTCCTAATCCGTAACCCGGTACCAACATTGCTGGGAGACATTCTACATTCTCTACACACTCGTACCATGAAGAAACGAGGAACTCTCATGTGCTGTATACCACTACTGGCTAGGTGGTTTACATTTCATCTTCCCCGATCAGTGTTAAGAAATGAACAAAGAATGCAATGGTCTCGCAGGATTATGTCTTTGTCTCATTCAGATATCCGGTGGAACAACTTCTTTCAAAAAAGACATTACTATCATTGATCATTGTGGAGAGTACCCTAATGTGCTACTCCTTGGCATCAAAGGAGGCATCACTTACAATCCCTCTTTAGCTCTACGCCAATTCGGATATGCAAGGAGCAACGGTCCTCATGACATGATTATCCGTGGCATTGTGTTTGATTACGAGAGTGATTCTCATAGACACCGACGAAGGTTCATACATGCATGGGGCAGTGTCTATAGAATAGAAAGCAAAACTCTGGGGCAATGGAATTCTATTCCTATGGAACCCTACCTCAGATGGGTCCGCACTCATGCTCAGAAACTCCTTATGCCATATCCTGCTGTTCTACCTGTGACTATTGAACCAGAGGTCGAAGGATATGAACCTCAAGTTATTCTACACCCGGACATGCCAACTGACCTAGAAGAGTTGCAAAAATCTTGGGTTCAACTCAAAGAGGAAAGAGACACCTTCAAATCATACTGTCAAGACTATGAGAGAAGGATATTGGAGCTCACCGGACAGCTTCAAGAAGAACAGCAGATCAACACATTCCTGGGGGCAAAGAGAAAGCGTCCACGGGAGACCTGAAGGATCATTTATTTTATTTCTGTCTTGTAAGCCCAAATGAGGCAAAGAAAAAAGAAGCAAAAAAAAGAGAAATAAATTGATTAACTAACGTTTGTTTCTTCTTTAACAAATCTAAACTCTAAGATCCTTGAAACATTGCACACACATTTCACTTCATGCATTGCATATACATTTCATACATTGCATTCATATACATTGCACATACATTTCATACATTGCATACACATGGCATCCAGTCATACACATTGCATAACAGGTTCACATGACGGATTTCTCATCTTCTCGCTGTTTATTTCAGTCAGAAGAGATGGAATCTGAAATGAGCATCAAGAATCTCGAAGCACAAAATGCCCAAGTTCAAGTGGCAATTCTGGAACTGGCAAAGGGGCAACAAGAACTGAAAGCCCTGATAATCAAGAAGAAAAAGAAGCCCAAAGGATCTGTAGGCTTGAGTCACCTGAAAAGGAAGATCAAAATCCCAGTCAAAAAGTTCAAAAAGCCACCGATCCCTGAAACAGTTGGTGATGATGAACAAGAAGACAATCAAAGCAACCAGGGTTCTGCTAAACCCTCTCTCTCTTCAAATGAAGAAAATGATCATTCTGGGGACGAACCGGATGATGACAAATACCAACAGCTGGAAGACCGTATGAAAGCTATGGAGATACAAAAAATACCTGGCTTAGATTTCAATGATCTAGGGCTCATCTCGGATGTTGTTATCCCTCCAAAATTCAAAGTTCCTGTCTTTGCAAAATATGATGGAGTTTCTTGCCCGAAACTACATCTGAGATCCTATGTAAGGAAGATACAACCTCATACAACGGATAACAAGTTGTGGATTCACTTCTTCCAAGAAAGTCTGTCGGGTACACAACTCGAATGGTACTACCAGCTGGAAAATACCAAGGTTCATACTTGGGAAGAATTAGCTGCTGCTTTTTACAAACAGTACCAATACAATGCTGATCTTGCGCCAACCCGTACTCAACTAAGGGGCATGTCTATGGGACCAAAAGAAAGTTTCAAAGGATATGCACAAAAGTGGAGAGATATGGCTGGAAGGGTTCAACCACCCTTATCTGATCGCGAACTAGTTGACATGTTCATGGGCACTTTAACTGGCCCTTTCTATAGCCATTTGCTGGGAAGCTCATCATCAGGTTTCACTGACCTAATACTGACCGGAGAGCGTGTCGAAAGTGGCATTCAAAATGGAAAAATTCAAATAGGTTCCATCTCTGGTACTACAAAAAGGCCCATCAGCGGGAGAAATGAGGTCAATCTGTAGGGGCAGTTCTGATCTCCGCATCTGCACCTCAAAAAGATCAACAGCCAAAATATACGCATCGACCAGATGCGCCAAGAAGAAATTTCACCAGAATCAACATGCCAATCTCTCAGGCATTGCAGCACTTGCTAAAAGCAGATCTGATCACGTTAAAAGGTCCTCCAAAGAATGTCAACACTTCCTCTCCGAATTATCGCCCTGATGCGACATGTGCCTATCACTCAAACTGTCCAGGACATGACGCAGATCACTGCTGGGCCCTGAAAAATAAAATACAAGATATGATAGATGCTGGTGAAATTGAGTTCGATCCTCCAGAAACTCCAAATGTCATCACTGCACCTATGCCAAAGCATGACAAAACTGTCAACGCTATCCTGGACACTGTTTACATCTATGATGTGAACGAATTATCAACTCCACTCTGCGAAGTCAAAGGAAAGCTAATTCGAGCTGGTTACTTCCCAGGATGTGACCCCGACTGCTTTTATTGCTCCTGTCTGCCCAATGGTTGTGAAAATCTGAGGATGGGAATTCAAAAGTGGATGGATCGCCGTATCATTATGTTTGAGAGGCTCCCTTCTATGGACGTGCTGTGCGGAGTCTTTGCAAACGGAATGAGAATAGAGGATGCCTCAGTGATCTCCAGCTTACCATTCAAAATCTCTGCCAAGGCTCCATTCAAAATTTCTGCTACACTCAAAGTGGCATCAGTAGTCATTGCTAGTCCAACTCCATTTCCATACTCCTCAGACAAAGCTGTCCCATGGGGATACGACACTAATGTTTATGTTCATGGAGTTAAGCAGGGTACCTCGACTGAAGAGGCCGCAAAGTTAACTACTCCAACTGTGGGTAATATTGTGGGTACCAGCAAGATCACGAGAAGTGGAAGAATCTTTTCACCAGAAATTTCTCCAAATGTTGCTGCTGGTCCAGTCCGAGTCCCAGTTCCTAATCAAGATAACAGCGCTCGAGGCAAAGAGCCACAAGTTGAACAAGTTCAAACCCCGGTGGAGATCACTGCTGAGGATCCATCAAAGCAAGAAATGGAGGAAATATTGAAAATCATCTGCAAAAGTGATTACAATATTGTTGAGCAACTGGGGCACACCGCTTCAAAAATCTCAATACTATCTCTGCTAAAATATTCAGAAGCTCATGCCAAAGCTCTGATGAAGTTCCTGAAAGCTGCGCATGTGCCTCAAGAGATCTCAGTCGACCAATTTGAGAATTGTGTTGCCAATCTAACCGTGAGCAATGGTCTCGGTTTCTCCGATGTGGATCTAACCCCTGCTGGGAAAAATCACAACAAAGCCTTACACATCTCCATTGAATGTAATGGCACCACTCTATCTCATGTGCTAGTAGATAACGGTTCTTCTCTGAACGTGTTACCGAAAACAGTACTAGAAAAGCTTGACTTCGAAGGAATTGTGTTACAACCAAGCGATGTTGTGGTAAGAGCCTTTGACGGGTCAACCAGAACGGTATACGGAAAAGTGAATCTCCCAATCAGAGTGGGTTCTCAAATTTTCGATTCTATCTTTTACGTAATGGAAATTCACCCAGCCTACTCCTGTTTACTTGGACGCCCTTGGATACATGGGGCAAACGCTGTAACTTCTACCCTGCATCAGAAGTTAAAATACCCAGTAAAAGGAAAGATTGTCACAGTCTATGGCGAAGAGGAATATGTGGTTAGTCACCTAAGCAATTCCAAATATGTCGAGTTGGAGGACGAATTCATCGAAACTCCATGCCAATCATTTGAGGTGGTCTCCCCAGATGTCTCTACCACCAAGCATATTCCTGCTACTCCAACTACAACTATGGCTTCTCTCAAAGATGCCAAAGCCATGATTGAACAGGGTGATTGCACAGTATGGGGACAGCTTCCCGATATACCCTACAAGTCTGACAAACTAGGTCTGGGCTATGATAGTGAAAATCAAAAGAATGATCAAAGTCCTCGTTCTGAAGGATTAATGTCACACTTTGTCAGCCAAGAAGTAAACGCTATTGAAGATGAAGGAGTGTTCATGAACCATATCATTCAGCCACATCCAGATGAAATTCCACCTATTTCCATGGGAATGTGGGACGCTGTGGAAGAACCAAACGGCGGGTATAACTATCAGTATGCCGCACCTCAGAATTCCTATATTGCTATGGAAGACCATACCCCGACTGGATGGGGTGATCAAATTGGAAATGACGAAAGTTTCACAAATCCTGTCACTGAGCAATATCAAAATCCACCCAAAGAAGTATGGGACACGCTAGGAGAACCCAGCGGCAAATATGACTATATGATGAAATATTCCGCTCCTCCGAGCTCACAAATTGCCATGGAGGACATTGTCCCAACTGGATGGGATGAACAGTACGATAACAATTTCGCTTTCGAAGAAGCCAGGGAAATACCAAATAACGAGGGTTGCTTTCTGTCAGCATACACTCCTCATCAGGATGCACAAGTCTCTATTCAAAACATCATCCCGACTGCATGGGACGGCCTTATCGAGCATCTCGCTCAGCCAACAGAGATATCTCAGCCTGGGCTCTCGTATCCAGCAGAGTATATCCCTTATCCCGAAGGATCACCGGCTCATTTTCCCACTAATGAAATCAATGCTGTGGAAGATGAAGAAGACAACTGCAACTGGAACAGCTGGGTACCCCCTGCTCACAACAGTGGATTGAACAACTGGAAAGCTGAGGATGTGATCTCCTTTGACCAGGAGTAAATGCCATTTCCTGTTTTCTTTGTGTATATTGTGCAAAGATAAAAATGGTTCCTGAACAATCGAACCATGAGCTTGAAAGCCGTGTGCCTTAGCACACCGGTCCTTCTATAAGGGCTTATCATATCATGATCATGTGCATTCAATAAAATCATGGGACGCTTGCATATTTAAATTTTGTGATCCTTTTTCCTTCTTTCTTCGCTTTCAAATAGCTATGTTTTTTTTTTCTTCACACATACTCACATAATTAACCTGCAGATTCACATACACTCTGGATCCAGTCAACAACGATTCTGCTATTGCCCGTCATGACTTTGAAAATCCGATCTACCAAACTGAGGACGAAAGTGAGGAAGATTGTGAAGTGCCAAGAGAACTTGCAAGGCTGCTAGAACAAGAAGACAAGGCCATACAGCCTCACGAGGAGCCAATTGAGGTCATCAACTTGGGCAGCAACGAAGAAAAGAAAGAAGTCAAAATAGGGGCTGATTTAGAACACAGCATCAAGCAAAGACTGATTCAAATGCTGCGAGACTACGTCGAGATATTCGCCTGGTCCTATGAGGATATGCCAGGCCTTGACACGGACATCGTAGTTCATCGCCTGCCAATCAAAGAAGGTAGCATTCCAGTCAAACAGAAACTACGAAGGAGTAGGCCTGATATGTCAAAAAAGATCAAAGACGAGGTTGAAAAACAGTTCAATGCCGGATTCCTAAAAGTTGTAAGTTATCCTCCTTGGATAGCTAACATCGTCCCTGTACCTAAAAAAGACGGGAAAATCAGAATGTGCGTGGACTACAGAGATCTGAACAGGGCAAGCCCCAAAGATGATTTCCCTTTACCACACATCGATGTACTGGTTGACAATACCGCACAATGCAAGGTATTCTCCTTTATGGACGGATTCTCAGGGTACAATCAAATCAAGATGGCACCCGAAGACATGGAAAAAACAACCTTCACAACACCCTGGGGAACCTTTTGTTACAAAGTAATGCCCTTTGGTCTGAAAAACGCAGGAGCAACCTATCAACGTGCAATGGTAGCGCTATTTCATGATATGATTCATCAAGAAATAGAGGTGTATGTCGATGACATGATTGCAAAATCCAACACCAAGGAAGAACATTTGGGTCATTTACACAAGTTGTTTGACAGACTCAAGAAATACAAGTTGCGACTGAACCCAAATAAGTGTACCTTTGGAGTAAGATCCGGCAAACTCTTAGGTTTCATCGTCAGCAGCAAAGGTATTGAGGTTGATCCCGCCAAGGTTAAAGCCATTCAAGAAATGCCTATACCTCGTACCGAGAAACAAGTCAGAGGATTCTTGGGGCGTCTAAATTACATCTTCCGATTCATTGCCCACATGACTACTACTTGTGTGCCGATCTTCAAACTGTTGAAGAAAGATCAAGTGGAAAGGTGGAATGACAAATGCCAGTTAGCCTTTGACAAAATCAAAGAATATCTCCAAAAACCTCCAATCTTGTTGCCACCTGTGGAAGGCAGACCTCTAATAATGTATCTAACTGTGTTAGAAGACTCAATGGGGTGTGTACTAGGACAACATGACGAATCCGGCCGAAAGGAGCACGCAATCTACTATCTTAGCAAAAAGTTTACCGATTGTGAAACAAGATACTCACTACTCGAAAAAACTTGTTGTGCCTTAGCTTGGGCAGCTCGCCGACTAAGACAGTACATGCTAAATCACACCACTTTCCTAATCTCCAAGATGGATCCCATCAAATACGTGTTCGAAAAACCTGCTCTCTCTGGAAGAATAGCAAGATGGCAAATGATCTTAACAGAATATGACATTCAATACACTTCACAAAAAGCAATCAAAGGAAGTGTGGTAGCTGATCATCTGGCTCATCAAGCAGTGGATGATTATCAAGCATTAAACTTTGACTTCCCAGACGAAGACATTATGCTAGTCAATGACTACAAACAACCAGGACCAGAAGAAGGACCCGAGACAGGATCCCGGTGGACTATGGTTTTTGACGGAGCTTCTAATGCACTTGGCAATGGCATCGGAGCTGTGATCATTTCCCCCGCAGGAAGTTACACACCGTTTACTGCCAGATTATGCTTCAATTGCACTAACAATATAGCCGAATACGAAGCATGTATTCTGGGTCTTAAAGCTGCAATCGATCTAAGAATCAAATTCCTGGAAGTCTACGGAGACTCGGCCTTGGTAATCTACCAAGTCAAAGGGGAATGGGACACAAAGCACCCAAATCTAATTCCTTACAAAGAATATGTGCTGAGTTTGATTCTTTACTTCGAAGAAATCACTTTTGAACACATCCCACGCGAGGAAAATCAACTAGCTGATGCTTTAGCTACCATGTCATCCATGTTCAAAGTTAGGTGGGACAACGAGGCGCCTATGATCACCATTTACAGGCAAGATGAACCATCCTATTGCAATGAGATCAATACCGAAGGAACCGAGGAAAAACCATGGTTCCATGAAGTAAAAAGATATCTCGAAGCTCAGGAGTACCCTGAAGGGGCATCCATTAACGACAGAAAGTTTCTAAGGAGATTTGCTGCCAAATTCTTTCTAAGCAATGGAACCCTATACAAACGCAACCATGACTCGACTTTACTTCGCTGTGTAAACAAGAAGGAAGCAGAACAGATCATGGAAGAAATACACAATGGTGCCTTCGGTACTCATTCCAGTGGACATACAATGGCTAAAAAGATCCTGAGAGCAGGTTATTACTGGTCTACCATGGAAACAGACTGCCATCATCACTCCCGAACATGTCACTAATGCCAGATATACGCTGACAAAGTACATGTACCTCCAGTTCCATTAAGCGTCCTGACGGCTCCTTGGCCTTTTGCAATGTGGGGTATTGATATGATTGGAGAAATCAAACCTACTGCCTCCAACGGACATCGCTTTATCCTGGTCGCTATTGACTACTTCACAAAGTGGGTAGAAGCAGCTTCATTTGCTTCTGTCACCAAAAATGTGGTGGCCCGGTTCATCAAATAGAATCTCATTTGTCGGTACGGCATCCCTGAACGGATTATCACGGACAATGGCACAAATCTAAACAACAGAATGATTACTGAACTTTGCACACAGTTCAAGATCAAGCATCATAATTCTTCTCCATATCGACCAAAGATGAACGGCGCGGTGGAAGCTGCCAACAAGAACATCAAGAAAATCATACAAAAAATGACAGTAACCTACAAAGACTGGCATGAGATGTTGCCTTTTGCTCTTCATGGTTATCGCACATCTGCGCGTACTTCAACAGGGGCAACTCCATTCTCCTTAGTCTATGGTATGGAGGCAGTTCTTCCAATTGAAATTCAGATTCCTTCCCTAAGGATTATGAAAGAAGCCAATCCAGACGAAGACGATTGGATTCAAACACGGTTGGACCAGATAAACTTGATTGATGAGAAAAGGCTCGCAGCTATTTGTCATGGTCAGCTATACCAAAAGCGTATGATCAAAGCCTTCAACAAAAAAGTCAAAAGTCAAGCATACCAAACTGGTGGCTTGGTTGTCAAACACATCATCTTACCACAAGGTGATCCCAGGGGCAAATGGACTCCCACCTACGAGGGACCATTCATAATCAAGAAAATATTCTCCGGCGGCGCCATGTTGCTTACCACCATGGATGGTGAGGATTTCCCACATCCTGTGAATGCTGACATAGTCAAAAATACTTCTCTTAAAAAGAAAAAAAACAGCTCGCTAAGTTGAAAACCTGAAAGGGCATCTTAGGCAAAAAATGAGCGTCTCGGTGGATTGAAAACCCGAAAGGGCGGTCCAGGCAAAAATTAGAGACTAAACAAATACTATCCCGGTAGGCTGAAAACCTGAAAGGGCAGCCTAGGCAAAAGTTAGGGAATGAAGCATACAACTGTGTTCCGTTCAGATGCCTACTCACCATCAAGATTCAACACCTCAAAGACACCGATCAGTCCAATCACTTTCTTCCAACAAGTGAGGGATGAGATGCTCGAAGACAGATTGGCAATAGCAGAGTTGAAACTTGACTGGATCGTTTTCACATAGCTATTTATCTTTATAAATATTTTCCAAAACTTTCTGACAGTTTCCTACTTCTAGGATTGTTGTCTCCCTGTGCTAACCAGCCTATCATGGCTCTTTTTCAAAAATCAATGCAGCTTAGGCTCAAAAATCACTATTTTCACTTTTTCTGTTTTAAATACGTAAGCGTCTCAATGATAATTTTGAATGAACATGTGCATTTGAATATGATTGATGTTTACCAGGAAAAACAGGAATAGCATTCAGGAAATGTCCCAATTATCTGGACATCATCCCATCAGAAGAGAATCCCCAAGAGAAAAGCATCTCTCAGCAAATTCCTCAAAAGGATTGTCTCTTCAAAAGAAGTCTTATCCCCCAGCAGGGTTGTTCCAGATTACTATCTTCAGAAGGTGTGATCCCCGCACCCAGACTTGGTCAGATAGTGCATCGGAGGATTATGCATCTTCCTCATTCCCATTTGAAAGGGCATCAGAACTTTCAACTACCTTTCATTCTCGAGAGATATTCAAAGATCCTTCAACAGAATACCAGGATTCTCAAAGAATTTCCCCAGCCGAGGGTACTCAAACAAGACAAAAGATCATCAACGATCACGATATAGTCATATCCAGATGACTGGCGGAAATTTATTTTTCCAACTAGAAGCTTGACATCTCACATCACACATTCATATTCACATTCACACATTCATATTCACATTCACACATTCATATTCACATTCACATATTCATACATCATATTCATACATCATACATCATGCATCATGCGCATATTCATGCGCATATTCATACACAACATCACATGCATATTTCTCCGGGAATATCTCACATTTACATGCATCATAAACATTGCATATCACTAACTTGATTTTTCAGGTAGGCGGATATCTTCAACAAAGATGTTCTCAATCACATGCAGTGTTCACCCGAATTCCATGAACGGTTCTCTCAGATATAATCAAGCCGAAGATTCATTCTGATCATTAACCAACTCAAAAAAAACATCACAGATCTAAGCGATACCTCAGACGGTTCCAGAACGATCTAACGTTGCAGATCTAAAGTTGATACCTCAGACGGTTCCAGAACGATCTAACATTGCAGATCTAAAGCGATACCTCAGACGGTTCCAGAACGATCTAGCATCAAAGATCTAAAGTTGATACCTCAGACGGTTCCAGAACGATCTAACATTGCAGATCTAAAGTTGATACCTCAGACGGTTCCAGAACGATCTAACATTGCAGATCTAAAGCGATACCTCAGACGGTTCCAGAACGATCTAGCATCAAAGATCTAAAGTTGATACCTCAGACGGTTCCAAAACGATCTAGCATCACAGATCTAAAGCGATACCTCAGACGGTTCCAAAACGATCTAATATTGCAAGATCTAAAGCGATACCTCAGACGGTTCCAGAACGATCTAACGTTGCAGATCGAAAGCGATACCTCAGACGGTTCCAGAACGATCTAGCATCACAGATCTAAAGCGATACCTCAGACGGTTCCAGAACGATCTAGCATCACAGATCTAAAGTTGATACCTCAGACGGTTCCAAAATGATCTAACATTGCAGATCTAAAGCGATACCTCAGACGGTTCTAGAACGATCTAGCATCACAGATCTAAAGTCGATACCTCAGACGGTTCCAGAACGATCTAACGTTGCAGATCTAAAGCGATACCTCAGACGGTTCCAGAACGATCTAACGTTGCAGATCTAAAGCGATACCTCAGACGGTTCCAGAACGATCTAACATTGCAGATCTAAAGCGATACCTCAGACGGTTCCACAATGATCAGCTTCCAAAATCTAAATCGGAAAAACTTTGGACAAGTTCCGTAGCAATCATCCTCCAAGACTTAAAGCGGTAACCTTGGACGGTTCCGAAACAGTCAACACAAAGACTTTCAAATCCTTCATCAAGATATAATCAATGGATTCATTCTGATGAACAAACCCTCAACCCATTTACCAGGTGGCATCTGAAAGCCCATCTCAGGTAATGTTCCAATCTGCCAACAACATTTCGCAGACGACATTCAAATGCAACTTCCAACATCTCTTCTGATCAAGGTAAGTGCAAATTTTCAGGGCATCTAAATATTCAATCATCTTCTACCTTCAGATTTCAGACAATCTCTTCAGGTTTAAGAAGATTGAATAGGGGCAACTGTTATACCCCAAAATTTGCCCACATATTTTTCAAGAAAACTCCAATCTGAAAATTAAAAGTCTCATATAATTATGGATTATTTCAACAAATATCCTGACATATGAAATACTTAGTTTTAAGAATTTTTCTTATACAGTAATTTGGCTTGCAGTTGAATTTATTCTTACGCAAACGCCAAATACTGTTCATTACTTCACACATGCTATTTATTTATTTACAGATAAATAGTACTGACACAATTGGTACAGAGTTAAATCTTTTTGCAGGCGCAGAATCAGGAAACTCAGACTGTACTGGTAACAAGTAGATTATTATTATCTTTTGTTTCCCACTAGTTTTTGTACTATATTCCATTATTTTCAAAAATCTTTTCAAATCTCTTTTTCAAAAAAATCAAATCTCTCTTTTTCCCAACACTATCATCCACTTTCTTTCAAATCTTACTTCCACTCAAATTTTCCTTTTGTACGGAATCACATCATTCCCCAACGTCTCTTTCCTTCTTTCCATTCTATAAATACCTCTCATTTTCTTCCATAAAATCTCACATCAAATTCCAACTCATCTTTCAAATTCCTACCTCATATCTATTTTCTCTTCTTCCCTGACAAGAATGGCAAAGTGGATAGAGACACTGTTTCTTACAGTCATCACCATTGCTACGGTGATCATGACTTTCTTCTGCCTGCATAGTCCTGAAGAGTGTGGACCTGCAATGGT
Organism: Vicia villosa; assembly: GCF_029867415.1. Lineage (NCBI taxonomy): Eukaryota > Viridiplantae > Streptophyta > Magnoliopsida > Fabales > Fabaceae > Vicia > Vicia villosa. The sequence continues at coordinate 118,954,271 of NC_081183.1, read as the reverse complement.
TGCACTCCCAATCATCTACATGTTATTGTTCATAGCATGGGTCATTAACCGTCATTCTTAAAATTTGCCGTATTTCTTATTTCTTAAATGTACCGTTTATTCGTCGTACTGTTCAATATAGTATGTGATATTTGTACTGTCAGTATTAAATGTTGTACTATTTGTCATAATATTGCTTAATTACTAAGATAATATTTTGTGTGTTTTCTGCCAGTCAAATATTCCTATTTCTGTGCATTAAATGATTTTCAGGGTTATTATCGGTAATTTTGCCCGCATACCGTAAATATTAGTTATTTATTATGTCCGTGTTTTTTTTAACAAGTCATGTGAATAAACTTTCATTTTTCACATAAAACAAAAACAACAAAAAAAAAAAGAAAATTAACTTTGACTGTTTATTCTTCACTCTAACTGCTACGTCAATACCTGAACAGTCAGTTGACAGCCAAACTGCTGGCAGTACAATTCTCAGTGTTTTGTACCATCAATCAAATCAATCTTTCACAATTCAAAATTCCAAGATTTTTGTTCTAGAAGTCTTCTGAATATCACGCGATTAGCAGAGACTCAACACTGCACAAAAATCAGGTACGTTTAACTGTCTCCTACACAAACAGTCCATAATCAGGGTTTTTTCTTGTTTTTACAGGAGCAACAAGTTTTTGAGAGCTCAAATGGATTTCATACACATCCATATATCTCAAAGTACCATCATACAAATTTTCAAACTTCAATTCACTCAGACGCACCGTCAGCAGCTCAAACAGTCAACAGACGACCCGTTTGACCAAAAAAGTCAACAGACAGTCAAAAATGAAATTTTTTGTCAAAGTCCATATTTTGTCAAAGGATTCATCATTTGATCATTGGATGATCATAATTCATCAAGGAAAGATCAAAAATCAACAAAACTCTAAGATTCAAAATTAGGGTTTTTGCCTGAAAAGTCAACTCAACTTTGACTGATCATAACTCTCTCATCCTTCATCCAAAAAATTCAAACCAAAGCTTATTTTGAAGGAAATTCAATTATCTTTCAAATTCCATTGATCCCATGGTCATTGGATTCACCATTTGAAAAATATGATCAAAGACATTACAGGTCATTTTCAAAGTCAACAAAAAGACACTTTTTTCAAAAGGACACACAAGGAGCTTCAAAAATCATTTTGACATGAGACCAAAGGCATTGGTTAGAGGACTCTTTGAGGTTTCCAAAAAGTGCAAGATCTCCTTCATATGACAAAAATTGAAGGATTTACACCTTGTTGAAGTTGGCTAAATTTTGGGAAAATACATGAAATCAACATTGCTCAAAAATGTATTTTTTCCAAATGGGGCCAAGTTTTCAGCATTCAAACATCATTTCCATGATGTTATGGGCCTCCCACGACCAAGACTAAGCCCATACCTTTTTTTATCCATTTTTGCATGATTTTATCTTATTTTAAGACTAAAATTAAAAGGAAAATGCATGGATAATGGTTAGCTTACAAATCAAGCATGACTCACCTCAAAGAATCTTCATCTTTCTGCAGAGAATTGAAGGGCAAGGCAGGTGCATTGAAGGCAAGATGACTTGGTCAAGAATTCAAGGTTTTTAATATTAAAAAACCAAAGTTTCAACAAAGGCAACTAAAGACACTTCTTAGCTTCAATTGTAAGCACTCAATGCTTATAAATAAGCTATCATAGTTCAGTAACAAAGGGAGGCGAGTTCAGAAGCATACATAAGCTCATAACACTTGTAATCACTTGAAAAAAATTCAAAGAAAACTCAAATTCGAATTTGTAATTTCAGTCCATTTCAATACAAACTAAGCATTCATACACCTTCCTTGAACATCACTGAAACTATCCCAATCAGTTACAAGCCTTGAAGCTCACTGAATCGAGCTATACAGGTCCAAATTTGTTCAAACTAAAATCAATTCGTATCTGGTTATTCACACATGTTTAACAAGATGTAGACATACTATTAAGTTTGGTTTGAAGTGTAGATCATTTCTGGAAACTTAATTGAAGTTTGGACACGTATAAATGAAACTACCATTTTAGGGTTCATAGCTTCAAAATTAGGCCAAATTACAAGTTCTAAATAGCACCATTAGGTTCGTATGGATCAGACGAATTGAATGGTACCATCGCGCCAAATTTCTCTGCACGTTTACCCCTATTCGCTATTTTGCAGGTTTGAGGTTCATCAATTACAGCGCATGTTTCATAAAAGCGTTGTAAAAACCCCTGGCTGAAGGTTGAAGACGATGAGGTGTCTCCCCCTCATTGGTTCAGCAGCGCGCGTACCTTTTTAAATTTTCCTCTAATTCTGTGCTTTGCAGGTGCAACGTGTCCCATGAGCCTCAATTTCTGGACCACTTGATTTCATTTAATGAGTCATCCAACGCTCCAGATCACGCGTGCACATCATACTCCTTCATAAATTTCCACACAGGATCAGTATCCTTTTATTTTCTATTTTATTTTCTATTCTATTTTTAATTTCTTTGTTAAATTAATTAAAAATAGTTTTAAAAATCCAAAAAATACGCAAAAAATATTTTTAGACTTCTAAAATAATATATTATTTTCTGAAATAAAAATATTTTATTTTTCTTCAAAATTTTAATATTTTGCATAATTAATTAGTATATATTTATATATTTGCTTTTTAATTATTCTAACCAATCAAAAAATCATAAAAAAAATTTTTCTTTATATAAAATATTGTTTATATATTATAAACTAATTTTGTACATATTTTGAATAATTTTCTTTTTAAGTTTTAATTATTTGTATAATTATTTACATAATTATGTTTAAATTAACTTAAATCAATTTCAAATCAATTTCCAAAAATTCCAAAAAAATTAGTTTTGTTTTAAAATTAATTGACAAATATTTTGTACATATTTTAAACTTAATTTCTAGGTTTAAATCTATTTTCATCTTTTTTTTTCATTTTTATTTTAATTAATCATGCATTAATTATAATTAAAATAAATCATAAAAAATCCAAAAACATGCCCTTTATTTTTTGCTATTTAAATTCCTAGATAAATGTATAGGATGTCAAATTCATGTAAATAGGCTAGTTTACATTTCCTGCACAATCGATGTAATAGCGTAGATTTACTTTCCGCACTTTACATTTCTGCATTTTAATTTCCAGCACATATAAACTGCGTGTATGTCAAAGATAAAATTGAACCGTTAGATCACTAACTTCAAAGATAAATATCTGAATCCAAACACAATCACACTTGCACCTCTTAAGGTAAATCCCTTCTCACTCTTTTCAAAATCAAAGTCAAAATTCTACTGTTTCGAGTACAAAATCGAACCTTGCGTTTATATCCGGTGAAAGGATAGATTTTTAAAGGAAACAAGGATAAAGACCTTACAACTCAGGGTAGACCTCCTAGTTTTCTTGCTCAAATCAAAACAAACAAAAATTCTCATACACTGTTGTTTTTCAAAACAAAACTTTCCAAAAGACAATACTTTGTATACATCCAAACACGGATTATTACAAAGTTAACGTTCTTTTCAAAACATCTTTCGAAAGATAAACAAGCATTTTGTATACATCCACACACGGATCATTACAAAATTCAATTTACAAAAGTATTTGGAACCACATATGAGCAATTTCAGAGCAATTGAAAAATGATCGAAAAACAAGTGAGCTAAGCAAACTTAAGAGCCCATGGATAACCATGGATACAAAGGGTGCTAACACCTTCCCTTTGTATAACCTACCCCCTTACCCAGAATTTCTCAAAGGTCTTTTTTCTGTGTCTTTTATAAACCTTTCCTTAATTGGATAAAATAAAAGGTCGGTGGCGACTCTGTGAATTTTCAAAAATGCGAAAGCATTAAGCGATAAAAAAGAGTCAGTTCACGTATCTCTACAGAACAGAGGTATGGCCCGGGAATTAAAAAACAGAGGTCCACACACAAGCTAAGACTTTCTTAGAGTATCCTGACCACCACGTGATCACTCTAATTACAACTGCTTAGACACAAGCTAAGACTTCCTAGAGTATCCTGATCAACACTTGATCACTCTAGTTACTTACAAATTAATGTAATCAATTCTAAGAGTATTACAAATGCTTCTGAAAAGCTATAATCACAACAATGATATTTCTCTTAACGTTTAAGCTTAATCTCACTAATATATTACAACAGCAATGTAGTGAGCTTTGATGAAGATGAAGTTTCTGAGCTTTGATTTGAACAGCGTTTCAGCAAGTTAATATTCACAAAAATCGTCAAGAGTTGGTAACCTTGCTTCTCATCAGAACTTCATATTTATAGGCACTTGAGAAGATGACCGTTGGGAGCATTTAATGCTTTGCGTATTCCGTACAGCATTGCATTTAATGTTTCACGCTTTTGTCAACTACCTCGAGCCTTGTTCACGCTGTGTCTACTGACGTTGCCTTTAATAGCTTCCAACGTTCCTTTTGTCAGTCAGCGTAGCCTGCCACTTGTACTTTCTTCTGATCTGATGTTTGTGTATACAACGTTTGAATATCATCAGAGTCAAACAGCTTGGTGCATAGCATCTTCTTGTCTTCTGACCTTGAAGTGCTTCTGAGCGTGATACCATAAGAACTTCAGTGCTTCTGCTTCTGATCTCAAGTTCTTCTGATGCTTCCATAGACCCATGTTCTGATTCTGCCTTGACCATCTTCTGATGTCTTGCCAGACCATGTTCTAATGTTGCATGTTGAACCTTCTGAGTCAAAGCTTCTGAGCGCTGATTTATGCATACTCTTTATATATATTTCCTGAAAGGGAAATTGCAATGTATTAGAGTACCACATTATCTCACACAAAATTCATATCCTTGTTATCATCAAAACTAAGAATATTGATCAGAACAAATCTTGTTCTAACAACGACTTTGTCCCGTGTTTTGGTTGATACTGGTTCTTCCTTGAACGTGCTTCCCAAATCGTCTCTCATGAGAATTGACTATGCTGGTGTTGAGTTGAGGCCTAGTGATTTGGTGGTGCGCGCTTTTGATGGGTCAAGGAGGTCTGTGTTCGGAGAGGTAGATCTGCTAATCCAGGTTAGTCCCCAGGTCTTCACTACAACCTTTTATGTGATGGATATTCAACCCGCTTACTGTTGTCTGTTGGGACGACCGTGGATTGACAAGGCTGGCGCTGTGACATCCACTCTTCATCAGAAGTTGAAGTATCCGGTTGACAGTAAAGTGGTGACGGTTTGTGGTGAAGAAGATTATAACGTGAGTCACTTGTCCTCTTTCCGATATGTGGAGATCGAAGGTGAAATACATGAGACGCCGTTCCAAGCGTTCGAGGCTGTAAATGCTGTGAGAACTCCTCTTTATGAGATAACGAAGCCGGACACGGTTATGTCTTCCTTGAAAGATGCTCAGGTTATCGTTGAGACTGGAAAGATGGAAGGCTGGGGGCAAGTAATTGACGTGCGTCCCAAATTTGACAAGAATGGTCTGGGTTTCAATCCTGGAAGGCAGAATACATCGCCAAAGCCTAATATCCATAGCCCGATTAAGTTTGTGAGCGAAGGTGTCATTCAAGATGGGCAGGTTAACGCCATTGTCAATGGTGAAGAGGTGGATAGTGACTGTGATTTTGATAGTTGGGTTCATCCAAGTGCTCTTTTGGAGAGAAGATCAACAACTGGACAATCGAAGATGTCATTCAAGTTACACAAGCTCAAGAGTAAATTCCTTGTTTTTACTTTTCTTTTCATGACATAATTCCTACGCTCTGCCCAAGGCGTAGTGAATCATTTGTAGGGCCATGCAGTTTGCATTTTCAAAGTTAATCATGAAATAAAAGGACGTTTTTGCATTCAAATATTTTGCTCTCTGTCTTTCTTTTCAACTTTTTCCTTTAAATGGCAATGTTTTCGCACACACTTGCACAAAGCTTAATAAACAAAAACTAAAATAAAAACATCAATCATGGAGATGTTCCACCACCAAGAATTCCATTGGTAACAGTTCCGCTATTGCTTGTTATGATTTTGACAATCCGATCTACCAAGCCGAGGAAGAAGCTTATGAAGATTGTGATCTCCACGATGAATTGGCCAGATTATTGAAACAAGAAGAGAAAGTGATTCATCCGCATCAGGAGGCAATTGAGATGGTAAATGTTGGCACTAAAGAGCAAGTCCGATAAGTCAAGATAGGGGTTGCGCTTGAGAATAGTGTGAAGCAGAGGCTTATTGCTATGTTGAAAGAGTACGCGGATATCTTTGCTTGGTCCTACGAGGATATGCCGGGTCTTGATACAGATATTGTGGTACACCGTCTACCTCTCAAGGAAGATAGTCCTCCTGTCAAGCAGAAGCTTCGAAGGACTCGCCTAGATATGTCTGAGAAGATTAAGAAAGAGGTTGAGAAACAGTTTGATGTTGGCTTTCTGCAAGTTGTGAGTTACCCACCGTGGGTCGCGAATATTGTTCCTGTACCTAAGAAAGACGGAAAGGTCAGGATGTGTGTGGACTATAGGGAATTGAATAGGGCGAGTTCGAAAGATGATTTTCCTCTTCCCCACATTGATGTGTTGGTTGATAATACTGCTCCTTTCAAAGTGTTTTCCTTCATGGGGAACTTTCTGCTATAAAGTCATGCCTTTTGGGTTGAAAAACGCAGGGGCAACGTATCAGCGTGCCATGGTGACTCTTTTTCATGACATGATTCATAAAGAGATTGAAGTGTATGTCGACGACATGATTGCAAAGTCTCACACTGAAGAAGAGCACTTGGTTCACTTGCAGAAGTTGTTTGAAAGGCTTCGGGAATTCAGACTGAGGTTGAATCCAAACAAATGCACTTTTGGAGTGCGATCCGGAAAGTTGTTGGGCTTTGTTGTTAGTGGAAAAGGTATTGAGGTCGACCCTGCAAAAATAAAAGCCATACAAGAGATGCCTGAGCCGAGAACAGAAAAAGAGGTTCGTGGTTTCCTAGGGAGGTTGAACTACATTGCTAGATTCATCTCTCATCTTACGACCACTTGTGAACCAATATTCATATTGCTAAGAAAAGATCAGACGGCCAGGTGGAATAATGATTGTCAAAAAGCATTTGAAAAAGTGAAAGAGTATCTGCAGGAACCTCCGATACTAATGCCTCCAGTTCCAGGAAGGCCCTTGATTATGTACCTCACAGTTCTTGAAAATTCAATGGGATGTGTGCTGGGTCAACATGACGAGTCTGGCCAAAAAGAGCATGCAATATATTACCTTAGCAAAAAGTTTACCGACTGTGAATCCCGATACTCACTGCTCAAGAAAACTTGTTGTGCTTTGGTGTGGGCTGCTCGCCGGCTGAGGCAGTACATGTTGGTTCACACCACCTTATTGATTTCCAAGATGGATCCTATTAAGTATGTCTTTGAGAAGCCCGCTCTTTCCAGAAGAGTAGCCCGGTGGCAAATGATCTTGACTGAATATGATATCCAGTATACTACTCAGAAAGCCATCAAAGGCAGTGTGTTGGCAGATTATCTTGCACATCAGCCTGTCGAAGATTACGAACCGATGAAGTTTGAATTCCCCGATGAGGATGTTTTGTACATCAGAGATTGTAACATTCCTGGACCAGAGGAAGGACCCGAACCAGGATCGCGATGGACGCTCGTGTTCGATGGTGCCTCTAATGCACTCGGGAATGGTGTTGGAGGTGTAATTACTTCTCCATCAGGTTTTCATATTCCGTTTACAGCCAGAATCTGTTTTGATTGCACTAATAATATGGCTGAATATGAAGCCTGCATCAATGGTATCGAAGCTGCGATTGACTTGCGAATCAAGTACTTGAAAGTTTATGGAGATTCCAATCTTGTCATTATCCAGATCAATGGAGATTGGGAAACTCGCCATCAGAATCTGATTCCATACAGGGAGCATGTGATGAGACTTATTTCGTACTTTGATGAGATCACATTCGAGCATATTTCTAGAGAAGAGAATAATCTTGCTGATGCTCTCGCTACTTTGGCTTCCATGTTCAAAGTGAAGTGGGCCAATGAGGCTCCTAACATCACCATAAACAGGTTGGATGAGCCAGCATTTTGCTTTGAGGATGATGTTGAATTAGACGGAAATCCATGGTATCATGATATCAAAAAGTTCCTCGAAACTCAAGAGTATCCTCCCGAAGCGCCGGTGACCGATAAGGAGTTTCTGAGAAGGTTCGAAGCTAAGTTCTACCTTAATGGTGGGGTATTATATAAGAGGCATCATGACGGTGTGTTATGAAGGATAGAAAAACACTTAGAAAGGGGGGGATTGAATAAGTGTGACTTTAAATCTTGGACGATAAAAATAAATTGCACAATTATTTTTATCCTGGTTCGCTGTTAACGAAGCTACTCCAGTCCACCCCCGCAGAGATGATTTACCTCAACCTGAGGATTTAATCCACTAATCGCACGGATTACAATGGTTTTCCACTTAGTCCGCAACTAAGTCTTCCAGAGTCTTCTGATCACACACTGATCACTCCAGGAACAACTGCTTAGATACCCTCTAAGACTTTTCTAGAGTCTACTGATCAACACGATCACTCTAGGCTTAGTTCACTCCTAAGACTTCCCTAGAGTATTCTGATCAACACGATCACTCTAGTTTCTTACAACTTAATGTAATTCTAAGAGTATTACAAATGCTTCTTAAAAGCGATAATCACAACTGTGATATTTCTCTTAATCGTTTAAGCTTAATCTCACTAAAATATTACAACAGCAATGTAGTGAGCTTTGATGAAGATGAAGATTCTGAGCTTTGATTGAACAGCGTTTCAGCAAGTTTGATATGAGATGTTTTGGTGCAGAATCGTTAACCTTGCTTCTCATCAGAACTTCATATTTATAGGCGTTGAGAAGATGACCGTTGAGTGCATTTAATGCTTTGCGTGTTCCGTACAGCATTGCATTTAATGTTATACGCTTTTGTCAACTACCTCGAGCCTTGTTCACGCTGTGTCTACTGACGTTGCCTTTAGTAGCTTTAACGTTCCTTTTGTCAGTCAGCGTAGACTGCCACCTGTACTTCCTTCTGATCTGATGTTTGTGAATACGACGTTTGAATATCATCAGAGTCAAAACAGCTTGGTGCATAGCATCTTCTGATCTTCTGATCTTGAAGTGCTTCTGAGCGTGATACCATCTTCTGATCTTCAGTGCTTCTGATCTCATGTTCTTCTGATGCTTCCATAGACTCATGTTCTGATTCTGCTTCGACCATCTTCTGATGTCTTGCCAGATCATGTTCTGATGTTGCATGCTGAACCATTTGAGACACAACTTCTGAGCGCTGAATTATGCGTACTCTTTATATATTTCCTGAAAGGGAAATTGCATTGGATTAGAGTACCATATTATCTTAAGCAAAATTCATATTATTGTTATCATCAAAACTAAGATAATTGATAAGAACAAATCTTGTTCTAACAATCTCCCCCTTTTTGATGATGACAAAAACATATATAAATGATATGAATTTGCGATCAGAAAGAGTAGACGGCAAAAGACAAATTACACAGCTATAGCATAAGCATATGAATATGTCTCCCCCTGAGATTAACAATCTCCCCCTGAAATAAATACTCGAAGAACTTTGATAAAAGACTTCCCTGATTATTTCGGTAGAGACGATCATATAAGCTTCTGCCTTCAGAGAATTCATAGCTTCTGACTTCTGCTTCCATTGGACAGCTTCAGAACTTGAATTTCTTTAGATCCTTAGAACACTCACAGCTTCTGACTTCTGCTTCCATTCAGGACAGCTTCAGAACTTGAATTTCTTTGATCTTCAGAACATTCACAGCTTCTGACTTCTGCTTCCATTCAGGACAGCTTCAGAACTTGAATTTCTTTGATCTTCAGAACATTCACAGCTTCTGATTTCTGCTTCCATTCAGGACAGCTTCAGAACTTGAGTTTTCTGGATCTTTTAGAACATTCATATCTTCTGATTTCTGCTTCCCTCGGATAGCTTCAGAACTTTGAATGTCTACCAATCATCACTTCATGCTAGATTTGTATCAGAACATTGTTGAATGTACCAGAGCATCATCAGAGCATCTCTACATCCTGAAATGTTACAGAACAAAAACTAAACGACAAAAGTCAGCATGAATGAGTTAGAACATAAAATGTATGTTTGAACACATTATATGTATCAGAGCCATATAGGCTGAAATAATGTATCAGAGCAAATAATGTATCAGAGCCATAACATTATATGTATCAGAGCAAATAGAATTTTGTCAGAACAAGATAGACAATGATATTCAAATTCTATTATCGGTGCTTCTGATTCCTGAAGCTTGACAGCACTCAGCTTGCTTCAGTTTCCAAGAGCTTATTCCTTTTACAGAATAACGCTTCTTATGGTTTTGCTTCTAGTGTTTGCTTTGAAGATTTTCTTCACTTCTTTATACCTGCAAAACACTTAAACCATGTAGAACTTGCAGTTCTTGTTAGTGAATGTGTGGGAGCCTTTACCCAGCAACTGATAGATTTAATCAAATCATTTATCATTTATCTTTCTCCCCCTTTTTGTCATAACATCAAAAAGAATATTTAAAAAGATTCAGATGCATAAAACGACAAAAGAAAACATTTATTGGAATGTAAAATACAAAGAAACTTTTCATTGATAATCAAAAGATATTACAAAAGGTTCCTATGTTTAACAAGATGAAAAACATTCCTAGCAAATACAAAGCAGAATTTCCAAAGAGGAAATTACTACAAAAATTAAAAACAGCACCCTAGCTAGACACGCTCTGTGTCAACCCATCAAGAATCCCGGAGGACTTCTTGTCTTCCAGACTGAAACCTCCACTGTAGGAGAGATCCCAGAACCAAGGAGGAAGTGAGGGACAGTTCACAGACAGAGAGCTAATGTTGCAAACGGGGCTTTCCCTCAACATAAACGTTGAGCCTATCTTCCCACAACTCAAGAAAGTCTTCTGTCTTTGGATGAAGGTTGATAACAACATCAAAGAAGGATCTGACTTGAGAGGTATTAGAAGAGCCATCCCGAGATGCACAGAGATCTGTCGCCTTTGAGTCATGGAGCTTCAACAGGCTTAGGGTGAACGCTAGGTTTTGAGAGAAGAAATGAAAAACGAGAGAGAGAGAGAGAGAGAGAGAGAGAAAAAACTTTTAAGAGGAAAACAAAAAGATAGGAAACCAAAAACCATTTTGAAGAGAATTTAAAAGAAAATAAAGTGAAACGAATGATGACTAGCATTTAATGTTACGTGACGTGAGGAGAGATAATAAAGACAAAAGAGGTGACTAGCACAGTTACCTATGGTCGGCGTCCCTTCAACTGCACGCGCGCTTATCCATGAATAGTAACGACAAGTTTACCATCCCGAGATAAAATGTTACAGCTGTTTTGCTTTAAAAGAGGTTCTGAATCAACTTAGACAATGAAACGTTAGTAATAACCGAATCATAATTTCTAAAAGATTTCAATCAGAACTTCTGACAAAAAAAATGTTCCACATTCATTTCAGAAGATACTCATACATGAGAACTTCTCATCTTCTCATTCTGGGCATAAATCCATACTGATGTTCTTCAGAATGAACTTAAACCTATCTTCAGCCAGGGGTTTTGTAAAGATATCAGCCCATTGATGGTCTGTATCAACAAAGTTTAAAGATATAACACCCTTCTGAACATAGTCCCTTATGAAATGATGTTTAATCTCAATATGTTTAGCTTTTGAATGAAGAATAGGATTCTTAGATAAACATATAGCAGAAGTATTATCACAGAATATAGGAATGTTATTCTCAAATATCTGATAATCTTCTAACTGACTCTTCATCCAGAGCATCTGTGTACTACAACCAGCAGCCGCGACATATTCTGCTTCTGTGGTTGATAGAGCAATAGTTGCTTGCTTCTTGCTGTACCAGGAGATCAAATGACTTCCAAGAAATTGGCAACTTCCTGAAGTACTTTTTCTTTCAATTCTGTCTCCAGCATAATCAGCATCACAGAATCCTACTAAGTTGTATTCTTTAGAATTTCTATAAACTAAGCCAACATTAGTAGTACCTTTCAGATACCTTAGAATTCTCTTAACAGCAGTTAAATGAGATTCTCTAGGATCTGATTGGAATCTAGCACACAAACAAACACTGAACAGAATGTCAGGTCTAGAAGCAGTCAAATATAGAAGAGATCCAATCATACCTCTGTATAACTTCTGATCTACCTTCTTACTTACCTCATCCTTACCTAGGATGCATGTTGGATGCATAGGAGTTTTGGCTTCTTTGCAGTCCAGAAGATTAAACTTCTTCAGAAGTTCCTTCACATACTTGGTTTGGTGAACATATGTTCCTTCTGATGTTTGATTTATTTGTATTCCAAGGAAATACTTGAGTTCTCCCATCATGCTCATTTCAAACTCAGCCTGCATAGACTTAGCAAACTCCTTTCCAAGTGTAGCATTAGATGTTCCAAAAATAATATCATCTACATATATTTGACAGATTAAAATATCCTTTTCAAAGGTTTTACAAAAGAGAGTAGTGTCCACTTTTCCTCTAGTGAAACCATTATCCAGAAGAAAAGAACTTAAGCGTTCATACCAAGCTCTGGGAGCCTGTTTCAATCCATACAATGATTTCTTTAGTTTAAAAACATGATTAGGAGACATAGAGTCTTCAAAACCAGGAGGTTGATGGACATAAACTTCTTCATCTATATAACCATTTAAGAAGGCACTCTTAACATCCATTTGATAGAGAGTGATGTTATGTTGAGTGGCAAAAGAAATTAATAGACGAATAGATTCTAACCTGGCCACTGGTGCAAAGGTTTCTGTATAATCAATCCCTTCTTGCTGACTATAACCCTGAGCCACCAGTCTGGCTTTGTTTCTTACCACTTCACCTTTCTCACTGAGCTTGTTTCTGAAGACCCATTTTGTACCAATTATATTGAATCCATCTGGTCTAGGAACAAGATCCCAAACATCATTCCTTGTAAACTGATTCAGTTCTTCTTGCATAGCAATTATCCAGTCTGGATCTTCTAGAGCATGATCAACAGAAGTTGGCTCGACCAAAGATACAAGACCTAATTGACAGTCTGCATTGTTCTTAAGGAATGCTCTTGTTCTGATTGGATCATCCTTCTTTCCAAGAATGACATCTTCTGAATGACCAGAGATGAGTCTGGATGATCTTCTGACAGATGGTTCTTCAGAAATACTTAGATCCTCCAGAGAAGCTGATACTTGATCTTCAGATTCTTTGCTTCTGAGAAGCTCTGCTTCTGATGCGTTGCTTCTTGGCTCAACAACTTCTGATATGTCAATATCATAACCTGCAAAATTATCAACCTGCTTTGGTTTTTCAGAACCAAGCTTATCATCAAACCTGATATTGATTGATTCTTCTACAACCAATGTTTCAGTATTGTATACTCTGTAGCCTTTTGAGCGTTCAGAATATCCAAGAAGGAAACACTTTTGAGCTTTGGAATCAAACTTACCAAGATGATCTTTAGTGTTCAGAATAAAACATACACATCCAAAAGGATGGAAATATGAAATGTTGGGCTTTCTATTCTTCCACAATTCATAGGGAGTCTTATTTAGAATAGGTCTGATAGAGATTCTATTCTGAATATAGCATGCAGTGTTTATTGCTTCTGCCCAGAAATGCTTAGCCATATTGGTTTCATTGATCATGGTTCTGGCCATTTCTTGCAGAGTCCTATTCTTTCGTTCTACAACCCCATTTTGCTGTGGAGTTCTAGGACAAGAGAAATCATGGGCAATACCATTTTCTTTGAAGAACTCTTCAAAGGATCTGTTCTCAAATTCACCACCATGATCACTTCTGACCTTTATGATTTTACACTCTTTTTCAGATTGAATCTGAATGCAGAAATCAAAGAACACTGAATGAGTCTCATCCTTGTGTTTCAAGAATTTTACCCATGTCCAGCGACTATAATCATCTACGATGACTAATCCATATTTCTTTCCTCTGACAGATGCTGTTTTGACTGGTCCAAACAGATCAATGTGCAAGAGTTCTAATGGCCTTGAGGTAGAAACAACATTCTTAGACTTGAATGCAGGTTTGGAGAACTTGCCCTTCTGACATGCTTCACAAAGAGCATCTGATTTGAATTTCAGATTAGGGAGTCCTCTGACAAGATTCAGTTTGTTAATCTGAGAGATCTTTCTCAAACTAGCATGACCTAATCTCCTGTGCCAGACCCACTGCTCTTCAGAAACAGACATAAGACAAGTCACCTTCTGACTCATAAGATCTTGCAGATCTGTCTTATAAATGTTGTTCTTCCTCTTGCCTGTAAATAGGATTGAGCCATCCTTCTGATTTACAGCCTTGCAAGACTTTTGATTGAAGATTATATCATAACCATTGTCACTTAATTGACTGATAGATAAGAGGTTATGAGTTAATCCTTCTACAAGAAGTACATTAGAAATGGAAGGAGAGTTACCAGACTTTATAGTTCCAGAGCCAATTATCTTGCCCTTCTGATCTCCTCCAAACTTGACTTCTCCTCCAGACTTAAGCACCAGGTCTTGGAACATAGACCTTCTTCCTGTCATGTGTCGCGAGCATCCAGAGTCCAGGTACCATGACATGTTGTGCTTTGTCCTTCTTGCAGCCAAGGATATCTGCAATAGGAATAATCTTATCCTTAGGTACCCACATCTTTTTGGGTCCTTTCTTGTTAGATTTTCTCAAGTTCTGATTGAACTTGGGTTTAACATTATAAGCAATAGGAGGAACAGCATGATAATTTTTAATGTGAGTTTCATGATATTTCCTAGGTTGTGTCACATGTTTCTTGGTGTGTGTTATGTGAAAACTTTGTGCATGTGAAGTGTGCCTAATATCATGAGAGTGGCCATACTTGAACTGATCATACAATGGCTTGTATGTGAGTTTCATTTCATCAACAGGTTCAAGTTTGTATGGGGTTTCACCCTCATAACCAATGCCAACTCTTTTGTTTCCAGACACAGCATATATCATAGAAGCTAGCTGACTTCTGCCAATACTTCTAGATAAGAACTTCCTGAAACTTAAATCATATTCTTTCAGAATATGGTTTAGACTAGGAGTGGATTTTTCTGAATTAGAAGGAGATCCAACATCATTGGATAATTTTAAAAGTTTATCTTTCAATTCAGAATTTTCCAATTCAAGCCTCTTTGTTTCAAATTCAAATAGCTTTTTCAGCTTTTTGTATTTAATACAAATCTGAGACTTGGATTCCAGAAGTTCAGTTAATCCGGAAACTAACTCATCTCTAGTAAGTTCAGAAAATACCTCTTCAGAATCTGATTCTGATGCAGATTCTGATCCGTCATCTTCTGTCGCCATCAGCGCACAGTTGGCCTGCTCATCTTCTGAATCATCTTCTGACTCATCCCAGGTTGCCATAAGACCTTTCTTCTTATGAAACTTTTTCTTGGGACTTTCCTTCTGAAGATTTGGACATTCATTCTTGTAGTGTCCAGGCTCATTGCATTCATAGCACATGACCTTCTTCTTGTCAAATCTTCTTTCATCAGAAGATTCTCCACGTTCAAATTTCCTTGAACTTCTGAAGCCTCTGAACTTCCTTTGCTTGGTCTTCCAGAGTTGATTTAGCCTTCTGGAGATCAGGGACAGTTCATCTTCTTCTTCAGATTCTGATTCTTCAGGATCTTCTTCTCTAGCCTGAAAAGCGTTAGTGCATTTCTTGATATTGGATTTTAATGCAATAGACTTACCTTTCTTTTGAGGCTCATTTGCGTCCAGCTCTATTTCATGACTTCTTAAGGCGCTGATAAGCTCTTCCAGAGAAACTTCATTCAGATTCTTTGCAATCTTGAATGCAGTCACCATAGGACCCCATCTTCTGGGTAAGCTTATGATGATCTTCTTTACGTGATCAGCCTTGGTGTATCCCTTGTCAAGAACTCTCAATCCAGCAGTAAGAGTTTGAAATCTTGAAAACATCTTTTCAATGTCTTCATCATCCTCCATCTTGAAGGCTTCATACTTCTGGATTAAAGCTAG
Source organism: Vicia villosa (assembly GCF_029867415.1). Taxonomy (NCBI): domain Eukaryota; kingdom Viridiplantae; phylum Streptophyta; class Magnoliopsida; order Fabales; family Fabaceae; genus Vicia; species Vicia villosa. The sequence continues at coordinate 118,938,172 of NC_081183.1, read as the reverse complement.
AGCTTTAGTCTCCTTGACTTGAGCATTTCCTTCATGAGTCATTTTCAAGGACTCATATATGTCATAGGCCGTTTCCCTGTTAGATATCTTCTCATACTCAGCATGAGAGATAGCATTCAGCAAAACAGTTCTACATTTATGATGATTCCTGAAAAGCTTCTTCTGATCATCATTCATTTCTTGCCTTGACAGCTTTACGCCACTGGCATTTACTGGATGTTTGTAACCATCCATCAGAAGATCCCATAGATCACCATCTAGACCCAGAAAGTAACTTTCCAGTTTATCTTTCCAGTATTCAAAGTTTTCACCATCAAATACCGGCGGTCTAGTATAACCATTGTTACCGTTGTATTGCTCAGCAGAGCCAGATGTAGATGCAGGTGTAGGTGTAGACTTTTCACTTTCATCAACCATCTTTTACTGAAGCGTTTTTCTCTTCCTGAATCTTTTCTAAACACGGTTAAGTGCTTGCACCTTAGAACCAGGCTCTGATACCAATTGAAGGATAGAAAAACACTTAGAAAGGGGGGGATTGAATAAGTGTGACTTTAAATCTTGGACGATAAAAATAAATTGCACAATTATTTTTATCCTGGTTCGCTGTTAACGAAGCTACTCCAGTCCACCCCCGCAGAGATGATTTACCTCAACCTGAGGATTTAATCCACTAATCGCACGGATTACAATGGTTTTCCACTTAGTCCGCAACTAAGTCTTCCAGAGTCTTCTGATCACACACTGATCACTCCAGGAACAACTGCTTAGATACCCTCTAAGACTTTTCTAGAGTCTACTGATCAACACGATCACTCTAGGCTTAGTTCACTCCTAAGACTTCCCTAGAGTATTCTGATCAACACGATCACTCTAGTTTCTTACAACTTAATGTAATTCTAAGAGTATTACAAATGCTTCTTAAAAGCGATAATCACAACTGTGATATTTCTCTTAATCGTTTAAGCTTAATCTCACTAAAATATTACAACAGCAATGTAGTGAGCTTTGATGAAGATGAAGATTCTGAGCTTTGATTGAACAGCGTTTCAGCAAGTTTGATATGAGATGTTTTGGTGCAGAATCGTTAACCTTGCTTCTCATCAGAACTTCATATTTATAGGCGTTGAGAAGATGACCGTTGAGTGCATTTAATGCTTTGCGTGTTCCGTACAGCATTGCATTTAATGTTATACGCTTTTGTCAACTACCTCGAGCCTTGTTCACGCTGTGTCTACTGACGTTGCCTTTAGTAGCTTTAACGTTCCTTTTGTCAGTCAGCGTAGACTGCCACCTGTACTTCCTTCTGATCTGATGTTTGTGAATACGACGTTTGAATATCATCAGAGTCAAAACAGCTTGGTGCATAGCATCTTCTGATCTTCTGATCTTGAAGTGCTTCTGAGCGTGATACCATCTTCTGATCTTCAGTGCTTCTGATCTCATGTTCTTCTGATGCTTCCATAGACTCATGTTCTGATTCTGCTTCGACCATCTTCTGATGTCTTGCCAGATCATGTTCTGATGTTGCATGCTGAACCATTTGAGACACAACTTCTGAGCGCTGAATTATGCGTACTCTTTATATATTTCCTGAAAGGGAAATTGCATTGGATTAGAGTACCATATTATCTTAAGCAAAATTCATATTATTGTTATCATCAAAACTAAGATAATTGATAAGAACAAATCTTGTTCTAACATGTTACTCCGATGTGTCGTGAAGGAAGAAGCTTCGAAAATCATAGAGGAAATGCACGAAGGCGAGTTTGGTACCCATTCTAGTGGGCATACGATGGCTAAGAAAATCTTGAGGGCTGGTTACTATTGGTCCACTATGGAAACCGTTTGTCATAACCATGTCAGAATTTTTCACAAATGCCAGATCTATGCTGACAAAGTGCACGTGCCGCCTGTGCCTTTGAGTGTCTTGACTTCTCCGTGGCCTTTCGCAATGTGAGGCATTGACATGATTGGAGAGATTAAGCCTACTGCTTCTAATGGACATCGCTTCATTTTGGTTGCCATCGATTACTTCACCAAGTCGGTTGAAGCCGCATCTTATGCGAACATTACCAAGCAAGTGATTACCCGCTTTATCAAGCACAACATAATTTGTCGTTATGGGATTCCTGAGAAGATCATTACTGATAATGGATCGAATCTCAATAACAAGATGATGAAGGAGCTTTGTGAGTCCTTCAAGATCAAGCATCACAATTCTTCTCCGTATCGTCCAAAGATGAATGGCGCTGTTGAAGCGGCTAATAAGAATATTAAGAAGATTGTGCAGAAGATGGTAGTGACCTATCGAGATTGGCATGAGATGCTACCATTTTCTTTGCATGGCTATTGCACCTCTGTGCGTACATCAACTGGGGCAACTCCTTTCTCACTGGTTTATGGTATGGAAGCAGTACTACCAGTTGAAGTTGAGATTCCTTCCCTGAGGGTTATGAAAGACGTCGAACTTGATGAGCCAGAATGGCTACAGAATCGGATGGATCAGTTGAACCTCATTGATGAGAAACGCTTAGCGGCTATTGGACTTGGTCAGGTGTATCAAAAGAAGATGAGAAAAGCTTTTGACAAGCGGGTGCGACCCCAAAGTTATAAACCAGGCGACCTGGTACTCAAAATAATTATCCTTCCTCAAGGTGATCCTCGAGGCAAGTGGACTCCGACGTATGAAGGCCCATTTGTTGTGCAGAAAGTATTCTCTGGCGGTGCCATGATGCTTGGAACGATGGATGGCAAGAACTTTCCGCACCCTGTGAATGCAGATGTAGTCAAAAAATACTTCGCATAGACCTGATAAAAAAAATGATGAAAAAAAAAGAATAAAAAAAGAAAAGAAAAAAAGGGAAAATGAATCAGGCAAAAGAATGAAAAAGAAACAAATATACCCGCTAAGTTGAAAACCCGAAAGGGCGGCTTAGGCAAAAAAGGGACAAAACGAACGACTACATCTCGCATGCCACCTTGGCAATCACTCTTCATATATGCCTAGGGCTCCCGACCGAGGGATAAGCAAGACTCCATGTTCTTGAGTTTGCGCCTGGCAACTCAAATCCCTAAAGTGTCTTCAAATTTCCAATCATCGTGTTTAGGGCTCCCGACCGAGGGATAAGCAAGACTCCGTATTCTTGAGTTTGCACCTGGCAACTCAAATCCCTAAAGCGTCTTCAAATTTCCAATCATCGTGTTTAGGGCTCCCAACCGAGGGATAAGCAAGACTCTGTGTTCTTGAGTTTGCATCTGGCAGCTCAAATCCCTAAAGCACTCACCAAACCCCGTCGGGTCCACATGTTCGGTGACGTTATTTCAATCAGGTGTTAGATCGGGCAGTGATCAATCCTAATGAGTACGGTCTTCCAAAGCAAGGAGATGAGAACGTCGAGGTTATAAAAGTGATAGCGGGATCGAAACCAATGGATATCTGTTTCACATTGCCATTTCTCTTGTATTAAAAAATGTGTGGTTACCTCTTACTAGGAACTACTTCTGAAATGTGTTCGCTCTTTTAAGAGCATTCTATTCGCAATTAATAAAGATCTTTTTATCTTAAACATCTGTTTTCTTTTACTGTTTTGTTTGCATAAAACGTCCTGAGTTTGTGTTAAACTTTGCATATGAAAACTGCATTGCTTTTACAATACGTGATTAGAAATGATAAAACCTTTGAATTTGCTTCGAAGTCTTGTGTAGCTAGGATGGCAGGCTAAGATGCCATGCCATATCCTGGGGCATTTTCATGTGTTTACTTCACAGGTACCCCAACTGAGCGCATCCTAATGAGAAATTCTCATTCCCCAGCTGAGTATATCCGGATGAGATTTTTCTCCGTTCCAAGATTCTCATACCCTCAGCAAAGCACATCTCAATGCATTCTCCGTGCTTCTGAAGTTTTATTCCCTGGCGGAAGGCCTTCTCCCCAGTTGAGTCATGATTGGATGGTATCTGACTCCCCAGCAAGCTCTTAATGAGGTTCCTCGCCCGAGTTCCTCGTTCTCCCCAGTAGAGCGCTTCTCTCTCCAACAGATTGACCTGTTCTCCCCAAGAGAGTCATCTCATGCCCCAGTGAAGTTACCTTAACAAAAGGTTCTTATGCTAAGTTCCTTATCCCCATCGGGTTTCTCACATCCCTAGCAGATCGCTGTGCAGAAGTATTCATCTTCCCCACTGAGTTTCTTTCCTCAGCAAAGATTCATTTGCATCCTCAGCAGAATCTGTTCTTGTTTAGAACTTCCCTAGCGGAATGCGGTCTACACCAGCAAGTTGGTCACTCTCCATCAGAGTTAACTTCATGACTTGCTCTTATCTTCACATCCCCAGAGTGTCGAGAATTTGCTTCTCTAATGAAGCTGCCAGGGAACTCCCCAAGCAGTTAAGTGGGATGTTTTTATCCTTAAGCAGGATTCATTCCCCAACCAGAGCTCGCATCCAGATTTGATCGTCTCCAGCAGATTTCTGATCCATCTTTTCCAGCTCGTAGTTTGTGACTTTTGGTCACTCATCTTGTCCCCCCGCAGAATTCCGTATTCTCTCCGGGACTACTTCAGCAATTCAGTGCTCATCTGTTGCCTCCCTAAGCAACGTTCGAATCATGCATCATTCACATTGCATTCTCTAAACGTGTAGCGTCTTCCTTCTCGGAAACGTTATTCCATAAACATTCACACATGCATCATGCATAAATCATATCATATCTGTTTCTTTCTGCAGGAAAGTTATCCAGATTCAAATGCTCCCCAGAGATAAATATTCGCCTAGTCATTACAGGCGCTTATCCTGATGTTTTGAATCAGAAGAGGATTGTTCTACTTATTTTCTGACGCGGTTCAGATCAGTTCAAAGACATTCCTATTCCCGATGTCCCCAGATCGGTGGAAGATATTTGTTCCTATCCTGATATTCAGTTCAATTTTGAAGGAACCGCCTCCGAATCTCCCAAGATCTTCCGAAGGAGCAAGTCCTCTAATACATCAGATCAGTTGGAAATATCTACTCCCTGACGATTTAGTTCGTTCAGAAGAAGAAAATCGTTTGCCCAGTCCTGATGCCTAACCATCAGTTGAAGACGCTTTCTTTACCCGGCGTACACAGTTCGGAAGAGATATTTGTTCCTATCCTAATATTCAGATTCAGATTAGTTGAAGGAACCGCCTCCGGATCTCCCAAGATCTTCCGAAGGAGCAAGCCACTGATATCACTAGATCAGATGGAGATGTATGCCTGATCGACTTTGTCTTTCAGATGAAGATTGTCCTACTTATTTTCTAGCATCATGTCCAGATCAATTTAAAGGCATTCTTTCCCCGGCGTACACAGTTCGGAAGAGATATTGTTCCTATCCTGATTTCCAGATTAGTCGAAGGAACCGCCCCCGGATCCCCGTGGTCTTACGAAGGAGCTAGCCGCTAATTCCCAGATTAGTAGGAATATCTACCTGATGATTTAATTGCATCAGAAGAGATGTCTGCCCAGATTCCTAGATCATGATTCCCAGATCAGAGATACTTATTACCTGTTGATGTCCGAATCAACCGATGTATCTCCCTCGATTCCCATATCGACTTAAGACATCTATCCCGATGCAAGTTCGGAGAAATTTGCTACGTCTGATACTCAGATCAGTCGAGATGTTCCTTCTCTTGATAACCAGGTCATTTGAAGTGTTTTCCCCTGCTTGTGGGTGCCCGTTCCTTCTTATCACAAGTTGGAGCTTATTTAACTATCCAGATCAATCAAAGTTTTTTCTCCCTGCTTGCGGGGTGGTGCATTCCTTCTTATTGAAAGATGGAATCTTCTATTGATCAAGAGCGCAAATTTTCGAGTTCATTCTGGTATTCAATCTCCTTCCACCTCAACGATTCGAAACTTTCGTTTCTCGCTCGTCGGGTTCAAGAAGTTTGAATAGGGGCAGCTGTTGCACCCCAAAATTTGCCCTCTTAAGTTGAGCTATAAGTTATTAACGACGTTTATTTTGTCGCTCGAAAAATAAAGAAAGTAATAAAGAGTTCTTGTGGTTCTGAGGAAGTGTGATGTGAAAAATGGTTCAAGCGGTGGAAATACGAGAAAATTCATAAATACCATTTGGAAGGTGATATGAGATGAATTCCCGCGATTCCCCGACTGTTTTGACGATATCTATAACTTTCGTGTTCGGCTCGGAAGCCAACTCTTTGAGGAAAGTGGTCGAAA